>NC_051846.1:12494242-12500546 GCF_002237135.1 Teleopsis dalmanni
AACACCGCTTTCTTCTTGTCCTTACTGACGACAGTTTGTGTTTACCTTCTTTTGGGGATGACGGTAAGATCCTATATTATAACTAAATTAAATAACACCTGCTGACCTCTTCCACGCACCCTACACTTCCTCAAAAGGTGCCGAAAGTTTTTGTAGTACAGCTGATTATAATTCACAGTGCAATAGACCTTCACCTCTGAGTGTTTTGAGTCTTTTTACAAGTCATACAAGGTGGCTTAAGATACTTTCTATTAATTGGAATGGAGATGCTTTTTTTGTGAAATTCGCTATGGTTAATGATGACAACGTTTTGCCATATTAGTCTATTCGAGTGGCATAAAATAAAGCTGTCACATAAGAAGTTTTTAGGCGCACAATAGACCTGACAGTTGCAGTGCCACATCCCCTAACAATAATAATAAGAAATTTTTACAAATATGTCTTATATGCCGAAATCTGAGACTGTCTAAATAGTCTGCACCTCATTCGAATGTTTGTTTTTTCATGTGTATTATCTGCCAAGATTTTGTGTTTTGTGAAGAATGGGTACGTTCTTTTCATACTTTATTTTCAATGTGTCTTACTTGATGATCTATTCTATCTCGTTCATTGTATTGTTCTGGTGTTTCGTTAACTTTAATCTCACATTTTGATTGGCGAATTCTCTTAATTTTTAAACGTTAATATCGTGGTTCCAAAACTATTTCACAGAGTGTTCGAAAAAAAATATGTTATACAAATATATTATATGTAACAGATAGTATATATAAGTAGATGTAAAAAAATAAATGTCATATTTTAATATCATCCAAATTACTATGGATTTGATCCTACCGATTTAGAGAAATTTAAACTTCTTGAGTTGTTGTTTTCTCATTTCAATAAAATTGAAAGCAATTTTTAATGACTTCGGTATTTACGTTTTATATAATTCAAATATTTGATTAAAAACAAAAATGATTCTTGATTTGAACCACCCAAATGTAAACAAAATAATTTATAATTTAAATAAAATGTTATTAAAATTCACTTATCGTTTAACAAATTTGTCGCATTAATCTTTTACTGAGTTTTCATGTCATACTTTGCAGATATAAATTATCATTACACGTATTCAGTCCAGTTGATACACCTATATTTCAAATAAATCGATCATAAATCACCGGCATGCGCTTTATCTGACTTCAGAATTACTTAAACTAAACGGATACAAATATATATTTGTAGTTTCTATTTTTAAAGCTATTTTAATTGCAATCTTGAATTAAATGCAAATAAAGAAACGCTTAGCATAAGCAATTTAATCGGCTTATGAAAGAGAACATAATAGATGAATTTTTGAATCCACGGTCATCTGACGTAGCCTCAGAAATATTTCACAAATTGCAAAAAAAGAAGTTAATAATATATTGTTTTAAAATTGAAAAGTAACAGTTTTGACAATTAAATAAATACCATGTTAGCTTCTCCATTCTATACTCACAGAATAAAATTTTGAAAGTATACATAAATTATTAAAGTGCCCAACATCAAAATCTCGCACACACCGATGACTCCCATCAAACCCTTTCAAAAGGTTAAAAGATACCTACGTCCCTAGCTACAGTATACATATTCAAATAGCCATCGTCATTATTTTCCTAAAAACTCTTCCTAAGTCTCTTAGCGGACTCATACGATGCACTGTTGCTCCACTGAAGCCAAATTTTAGTATTCTTTTTCTGGGTTCTTAGACTTGGTGAAATCAATGGCAATGAATATTTTAATAATCTAGTGCGAACTAAAACAGTAATACCGTTCTGTTGACTGTAGTCGTTTAGTGGTGTGATATAGTATGTATCTAAGTCTTAAAACGGTACTGAAAGAATAACGCAGTCAAAGAACTAATTCGATTTTTTTTACAGCTAGGATTAAATTTGAAATTCGGAGTAAAAATTGTGGTTTGATCAATATCAGGAGAAAGGTCATGTAACCGGATGAGATACCGACGCGCGAATTAAATAGGTACTCATCGATGAGAGTAATTATAGCCATAGCATCAGATGAATAAGAGGAACGAGGTGGGCCTTGACGAACGTCAATCACGAGCTGATGTGTCTAAAACTACAATAAGGAAATACTTCTCAGATAAAAAAATTGAGGTTGCTTGCATTATAATCCTAAAACAATGGATTTATCTGAGCTAACAAAATTTCATCTTTCCCTAGTCTTAACCTCAACTAGTGATATATATTACTATTATTGTACTATTAAGAGTATATTGGAGCGGAAGCTTCTCTTGTCTAACAATAGATATAATTAGACACTTAAGGCAGTAGGTTATAATATTCCTAGTTCAACTTTCACTATAAATGCTGATTATCATCCGTTCGGTTAAATTTAGTGCTAAAATACAGATCTATCATGACTATAGTGCTCTGCTTTACTGGGATCATGAATTCATTTTGAATAAAAATAATTATAATTTTGATTTGTTGAGATAAATTGAATTTATTTTTAAATATCGTAAACGTTGCAGCAAACATTATATTTAATTTTTATATATAGGAATGAGTCTAAGATAAATAAATTTGACATTCTTAATTACATAAATTTATTTTTATACTTTATTAATTTTTAAGAAATTTTTGAATAAAATTTTCTTTTGCTTTATTAACTCTACTAATAAAATTTTTTATTTTTTTTTGATTTTATAAGAAATAAAAATTTTAATAATTTTATATTGTAATTCAATAATTAGCGTGAACATTTTTTTCTGAAATTTAAAGAGAAAGTTTCATATATGAGTAGGATAAGTTATATTATTTTTTTAACTTTTCTTTTTAACAATTTTAATACATAATTTTACAGATAATATATTTAATTTCATAAAAAAATTTTTGAAAAATCATTTAAGTCATTTAATGTCAATAAGCTTTAACTACTCTGTGTAAATAATATACAATATAAATTATTGTTTATTTATTTACAAAACTTTCACAAATTCAACTCACAAGAACGCTGCATTTCTTTAATTACTATATAATACATTTACACTACAGTGAAAAAAAATCAATTTTTATTTTAATTAAAATTAAATATAATATATATATTGTAATATTTTAGATTTAAAAACTTCTATGACATTATTTTTAAATTTGCTTCTTAATATACAATGTTTTCAAGCAATTTTTCAAAATTAATTTTGTTTTTTTATATTACATATTGTTTGTATCAAGTTATTAATTAACATTAATTTTTGAAAGTATTTTCTTGTCAAAATTCACAAAGGAAAGAGGTTTTTCTTACTAATATTAACCACAGAAAAAGAAAAAGCTTAAACCACAACAACAACAACTTTAAGGTTAAGCGCAGTTTTTAATAATATTTAAATTTTTTGTTATTAATTTTAATTTTATTTAAATAACTGAATACTATTAAAGATATTCTTGGTTATGTTTGTGATAATCCAGCAAGTATTAATTAATTTAATTTAATTATATTAAAATTAATGCCTAAAGCCTAGTAGTTAATTCTCAATCATTTTATTGGGCATAAAACTGTATTTCAAAATCTATATGTATTTTAATGTATTAATAATATTTTTTTCTATTATTATTATTTTTATTTTATATTTTTTTCAAATTTTTTTAATAATAATTTAATTGCAAAAATAAACTTAAACATATAATTTTTGTTTAAAATCTAATTTTATTTATTTTAGTTGCAATATATTTTGAAATTATTAAAATTATTAATTAATTTTAAAATAAAAATAAAATATTAAAATAATAATATTAAAAATAATATTATTTATTTTTGGTGACAATATGGATATTGTTTATTTAATTATAAATTGAAAAGGAGTTTATCACTATTACTTTATGTATTATTATTTTTATTTAAGTATTATTTTTTATCAATATATATATATATATATATATATATATATATATAATATATATTATAATATATATATTGATATATATATATAATACTATACTTTTATATATATATACTTTCACATTTTGTATTACTTTTATTTTTTATATTATATAAAATAATATCATATAATATAATTTAAAAATAATTATGTAATTACTATTGTTCATTTCTGTTTTTAATTTATATTTATATAGCTTTGAGTTAAAAATACATTTTATATTTTAATGGCTGTTATACCAAATATTTTTTCATATTTAAATTTTTTTTTATTAAGTTTCTCTTTATTGCTTATATATATTTAAATTTATTAAGTTTTATTTTATTACTTATATATATTTAAATAAATATTTATATATGTATGTATACTTTCTGTTTTTATTCTATATGTTGCACATACCCTTTTTATTAAATCATTATCAATTCATATATTTATTTTTATTAGAGAGTTATTGTATTTATTTATGTATATTCAATATATTTACTCTTTCGTATACAAATATTCTTAAATATTGCCTTATTTACATTTCTTTATTATTAATAAATTATTATTATTATTGTCATATAATCAATTATTTATTTACTATTTTATTATTATTACTTTGTTATGTATTTTATTTTATTTATATAAATCAAATTTGTTTATATTTCCTCATATTTTTTCATTATTTACATATATTATATTTCAGATGCATGTAATTCATATATTATTTTTTATGTGCATTTAATAATATATAGTGTTTTTTCTGAATGTTGACAGTCTGTTTATTGTCCTTAATTTATATTTATTTCATGAGAATAAATATAAATAGTCAGAAAATATATTTAACTATTTGCCAAAAAATTAATTATTAATTTTTAAAATTTATTTATTTTATCTTTGCTTTAATATTTATATTCATATTTAATTATTTATTTTTCAATTATATATTGATTAATTAATTATTTATTATATTTTCACGTTATTGCTATAAATAATTTTTTCTTCCATAAATTTATATTGGTTTAATTTTCAGATTTATTATATACTTTTTTATTCACATTTTATGTTATAAATATATTTATAATATTAAAAAAAATTTATTTTGTATTTTATTTAAATACTAATATATAATTTTAATAAAACAAAATAAGACTTAAATACTTTTAGATATTTAAAAATAATTTTCTTAATTTGATAATAAAACTTTTATATATTAAACAAATTAAATAATATATTTTTTATTAAATTTAAATGAAACATAAAAATATTTATTGTCTAAATATTGTTTTAATTAATTTTAAATAAAAACCAAATACTCTTAATATTTATTAAAACAAATTAAAAGAAAACTTAATTATTTTAAGTACCTTTATTTTTTTTAAATAATCTGAAATAAATATTAAACATATTTAAGGTAATAAATCTTTAATTTGTTTTTCCATATGCAATTTCTTGAGAGCATATTGCTTGCAATTATTAACTAATTATTTATTTTTTGTGATATATATTATATGTACCTTTACATTACATATTGTTTTTAATATTAAAATGGTGTGTAATGATTAAAATATTTCTTTCATAATAATGAAAGATATATACATTTTTTTACTTTTTACTATAAACATTTTCTTATAAGAAAACATTTATAAAATTTTGCTTAAACTTAAATTTAATAATACATAAATCGTACACAGTTGTTATTAAATTATATATTTGGTCCCGTAAAATTCCATATAGGTACTAATTCTCTTAGCTTTCTTGTCCATTCACAAACTTGGTATTGTTACTTAGTATTATAAAGATTCACTTTTCTCAAAACTGCTTTGAACATATTATGCTATATAGTTTTCTTAAATTTAATAGTTGTTGATATATGTATATAATTGTATATATATATATACATATTATACTGTACTCGTAAACTGTCCAACCAAGTTTGAAAATATTTAGAGAAATTTAAGATATATTCTCCGAATAAGACACAAAAGGCATAAATTTATACTTAAAAACAATAATGATTAGTGTATTTAACTCAAATTATTATTATTGACATATTGTTATCTAGGAAATAAAGACTCCACGCACACAATAATATTAGCAAAGGAATACCAGAACATCGTAATGCGTTTATCGTACTTGAACAGCAAATTCTATTCTGATAAGTTCAGAACTCTCAATCATTATTTATTTATGAATCAGTTAACTGTGTGGTAATAATTTCCAAATAGCTTAATAATTATTTAAATTCAGTATTTATTAAGCATTAAACTTATTTAAGATTCTAACTGAAAATTACATGACTGCACATTGGTTGATATGTTTGTGGTATTACACTTGGTCATATTATTATATTTTAAGAAGCCTAAGAACAAGAAAAAATCGGGTTAAAAGAAATATTTT
>NC_051846.1:12500646-12508062 GCF_002237135.1 Teleopsis dalmanni
GAGTCACGTAGACACAAAATACAAAATCAGAGATCTCAACACAGTAGCAGATGGTTTCCCTTTGAATACCACCATTCAATATTTACTTTTGATCTTGAAATTTCGCATACACACTTGATAATATTCCATTATATTATATATATATATATATATTTTTTTTTCATTGGTATATAAATTATGCCATTAAGGGATTAAAAGTTAAGCCTCAATAAAATTAGTTGAATTATTATATTTGATTATGTACAGATTAAGTATGCAAATTCCGGTGGACCGCTAATATTCTGGTTCTTGTTCTAATTTGACGTTTAATTTGTGCTAATTTAGATTTTTTATTCAGTGTGATAAATGGCGCAATAAATACTTTTTTATTGCTTCCAAACTGAAATGTGTCGAATATATTAATAACTTTATAATTGTCTAATTTGAAATTTATGTAAACCTATAAAGCTTGCGTTCGATTTGATAATAAAATATTTAAAAGCGCACGCCAATAAATTAATATTTATTTAATTTTATAATTTCGTCAAGAATACAAATATCCGTCAGAACATAAGCAACGAATATAATTGCGAAGCTATAGATTTTAGGTTGAGGTCAGCAGCAGTGGCTAATACGAGTGCATATAAATAGTATTTTTAAACATTATTCGAGTACTTCATATCTGTTCTGGTGTTACACATAGCTTAGCTATATATATATATATGTATAATAATTACATTCTCTAACATGTCAGTACAAAAATATGTTTTAATTACTTTATTGTACAATTTTATAATTATTTAAAATGTACTTCAAAATAAATATATCCAAATAATTTAAAAAAAAAATTATATTATAAAATATATTCATAGATACGATACAATAATTAAAGGAAGGTTTAGAAGGTTTATAAATGAGTTCATACTGACTATATTGCCTTTGTTTATGACTATGAAATGCTAGAATTTAGAACTAATTTCTGAACTCATCCATAAGTAAAAGAAAATTGGAATTCAATAACTTAAACGGAATAATAGAACCATATGCTTCAAATGATTGAAGTATATGGTTTCTGACATCTCGTTTTAAAACGGTAAGTATAAAAAATTATGAAAAATTTGATCTAAAATTTGAACTAGACTTAAAATAAATCATTCCGAAATAAAGTGTGGAAAACGACCAATTAATAGAAGAAGTCAAGGTATATCCACTATATACACTGTCCGCTTTAATATAGTGGGTAAAATTTAATACCTCAGCTAAGTACCTGGCGCTATAAGAGATATATTTATACCAATCATAAAATCAATATACATAGCTTATGAAACCTACTATCAACATTTTAAACCTTTTATGTTTAAAATCATGTCACAACAATATAATATAAGCACATACACAACCTTTCTTATATCCACTCCAACCTTGCAAAGTATCTATAGTCCTGTACAACAAATTAATGATTCATTCCAATCTTGCTACTAAGACGACACAGAAAGGACAATGATACGAAAAGAAGCATAATAAAGGATCAAAATGTTATAAGATATATTAAATCCCATTACATAAACTTGTTGTGACACTAAATGAATCCATTGGAGAACGCTTAAGCACGAATTGTTAGAATATCTATTAAAAAACGAATAAAACAATGCTTCAGAAATATGCGATTTCTTGGAGAACAGAGACGAAGAATCGATAGTGATTATGGAAACACTGATTCACCTCGAACGTTTACGCTATTAATATTACTATGATAGAGAGATAATTTATAGTAAGACCATCAGAGAATAAATAAATATGAATTCCTGGAATGTTCATTCCAGAACGAATCAGAATACACTTCAAAACTATATGTTTTCATGTACCTATTTAAGAGCAATGACGTATCAAAAGTTGGAGAACAGAGATTACGGGTACAGGATAAAAAGGAGAAGCGATTCTAGTTCGCCCTGAAATTTTAATACAATTTTTTTAATGAGAAAATATTGCACTGGGACTATAAATATTAATTGTAAATTTAGATAAATACTAACTCTAAATTTACTTTTCACCGTGAATTGCAATATCAAGCCTACTTTGCTTCGCCAAGTATTTGATTTCTATCTGACACTAGATGATCAAGCCTACTTTGCTTCGCCAAGTATTTGTTTTCTATCTGACACTAGATGATTACGAAGTAGCAGTAGTAGAAACGGTTTTATATTACAATTAAAATTTTTATAATAGAAGAAAATTTATAGATTAATATAACTGTATATGTATTAAAATCTATATGTGTATTCCTATATGTAAGAACATATATATTTCTACCTTTTATGTACTAATAATCTTTTATATGCTAATAAATTGTATGATCATATCGCGATCTAACGCTTTCCATGTAAAACCTATAATTCTATTACAGTTAAATCCCAGTTTTATTGGATGATAATTCAATCTATAAACCATATTCTTATAATGATTTTTAATTTCTTATATTTTTTAAGTATTATATTATTTCAAGTATTTCAATTATTAAAGCGATTTTGGTTATAGGGTATTGGAGGGGTATAATATTATATATATCTCTTTTCTTCCTAAATATATAAGATAAAATTTTCTCTAATAAAAATTATTTCAGGCCAAGAAACAGCAATGATTTTGTACTCCTGACAAATTTGTAACATCTGTAGCATTGTAATCTGTTGTGGTACACATAGGATTCATATCTGGTCATTTTGCTTAAATATTTTTACTATGTGAAGACAATCTATTACCAGGCTTAATGTTATCTGTGATAAATGTTCAATATCTAAATTGCTGTCACGCTATCACAATAACTATTTTGAACCTTCATCTAGTCAGGACACTCCAACATCGTTCTAATGCTACTTGATATCAGTTGAGTAGGTACATTGATTGTTACACTTTCTATTCTCTTTTTTTGTTAGCTCAAGTTAGAAGTAAACACTATTGTCTATTGAGTCTCAATTTTTAGAAGCTAAGTTACGGATGTGTTAAGAAAGATAGAAAGAATATGATGAAAATCTTTACTAATTTAATTACAAAAACACTAAAAAAGGGATTAGTATCTCTTATTATAAATTATAAAAATGTGGCTTACAAAGCTTAAACTTTAATTTGAAAATCGACTTATTATTTTTATTAATTTTACTGCATTTCTTAACAAAGAAGTCTAGCAGCACACAGACCTGAGACCCACTATAACACCATGAACATATCTTTCACTTTTTTATCCACTCTTGATGAAAAAACTCTATTAGGTCAACAGTGATTAATCATGTAAATTCCTTTAGAAGTTAATGCTTTTCCTGTATAAAGCAGAATAATCACATAAAATAGACTTAAGTAATGAATAATATATAAAGCTCTGATTTACAAGAAATGATAAAATATATTAAATTACAAATTTAATTGTAATTTTTTTAAACAATAAACTTTAAATTTAATTATTCAGTTCACATATTTTAGTTCGATATCAACTTAATTAAAATATTAGCAGTATATACCATATCATTAATGATGCATAATATATGAAATAAGATAATTACTTTATTAAAGTTAAATGAAGTTCTACAATAGATTAAATTATATGACTAATCAGTATATATCTTATAAGCTATATTTATTGAAACAAAGGAAATTTTCTGTATTAAATCTGTATTAATTTTCACTTTCACGAAGTGTCATAGAAAGTTTCCCGCCATTGAACAATTCCGGGTTTTTTCTTATTGTTATACGTATTATTGCTTATAAATTAATTAAATAATTTAATAATTAACGTTTAGTACTAATTAGAATTACACAACATTGCTTAAGCTGTTTTACTGGAAAAAAAAATTATCTGAAGTAGATGTAGAGTTGCGAATGAAGTGCAATATTTGCCTTGACATTGTCGGCGGGCGCTCGACTTTTCCAGCTGCTGTCAACCACTGCTCAACCCATGAGGGAATTTAAATGCCATTTATTTTGCTTTTCAGTGGAAAAAATATATAATAAATTTCATTAACTTATAGAATAATTAAATGCAGTGACAATTTTTGAATAAATTTTATTATTATAAAATAAAGCAACTAATTAAATTTATAACTTGTGAAAAGTACTTCAAATAATTGAAAAATAAAAAAATTACACCAATTATAAAAAAATTATTTATAAATATGTATAATTAATTTTTGAATAAATACTTTATTAATTATTTACAAAATTAATTTTAAATAATTATTGGTTTTTTTTTGAAATTACATTATGATTACAATCAATGGCAAAAGCATTTGAAGTGCAAACAACTTTCGCATTATTTGGTTTGGTTGCTATGGTGAGGTTTAAGGTTTTTAAAGCAATAATTAAAAAATAAGTGCACATATACTCACATATAAATGAATTTTAAAAATTATTAAAAAAATAACACAACTCTTAAATTTAAATTACATATTACTATATAATTATGTTTTCCGAATATGTTCATGCAGTAGGTTTCAATAACTTCCAGACACCACAGCTCTCGCTTTGAAAAGTAGGTATTTGTTGCCAAAATCCTTGTCAATAACATAAGAAAAATCTTATTTCCGGCCTAGGACCTTAAAAAGATCCTTTAAAATGACAAAGATCATACATCAACTATAGCGATAAATGAATATTATTTTGAATTGGTTTTTATAATAACGATGTCATTACATAGAGTCAAAGTCCATAGTCCATTCCATTAGGTTATTAATTTTTTCAATAGTCACAAGGCATAGTAAATATTATGATTCCCCATTTTAAATAGGAAAACAACTCCGACTCCAAACTATTAGACAAAGTATATACTTCTAAGTCGCATTTACAGTACCAGGTCAAGGTGATGATATTAATAATACATGTATAATTTTTATACGTAAGTATTACATTATACGCCTTCCAAAAAGCCTTGCCTATGAACATTTATCTAACTGTATTTTAAGCAGAACTATTTGCCATTGAAACCTGTGATAGCCAATGTCCGCGGAAAAAGATTAATAGAGTGACAATCAACAAAATATTGGGAAGAAAAGCGGTCCTTATGGCCTTAAATTCTATTAAAAACTCCTTTAGATTATTATTTATAGAATTTATTGCTCCTCAATAACCTAAGTCAAAGTAACCGCGTTATTTTATAGTAGGTTTCGGGACGTAAAGGATAAAGGCAATGAAAGGATTGACTGTCTCACCAAATAAGAAGTTTTTATAAATTAATAAGAGTTAAGCCGCTTTGCACTCTAACGAATACATCAACCTGTCTAGGATAACCTCTAATAAATTACTTACACCGAAAAAAATTGGAAATTCTCAAAGGATTTTTGACACAACACTATTTATTTGTAATCTCAATAAAATGAGCCTTTCAAAGACAAATATTTACCGCTTTTATTGAATCGATATAGAATGCCATTTCTATAAATGGCAGAGAATTCTATAAAGTTCTTTATGAATGAATAGCAATAGAGTTATCCATCTAGGAGCCAGTTTTGTGGCTTCTGCACATGGAACGGAACAAAACCTTCAAAGGTACTTGCGTTTATTAACGTAAGTTAGGACTATAAGCCATCTAAACCACTTAATTAAATATAATAAATATAATTATTAGATGATCGCTAAAACTCGGTAACGTATTGTAAATAAACAAGAAGTAAACACTCTTCCAGATGAGACCTTACAATTGACTAAGATGCTCTAGAAATTTAATCCTTACCATATTTTATTTACGTTGTGTTTGAGTTGGAAAATTGGAGAACATGTCATTCTTTCCTTCTTGCTCAGAAGAGATGTGACCTTCTTTCCTCATTTTCTCTTCCGCACAACTGCGACAAGAGTCATAAAAAGAAATATTTAATCGTCTAGAATGGTTTTCTAACCCATCAGAACATGCACCTTAAAACTTGATATCTTCCCCACTTCCATTTTTGACCCACTTCCATTTTTCATTAGTTATATTATATAATAAATGTAATAAATACATTTAGGTATTTTTTTACTTTTTTGAAAATAAATATATATTTGTTTTTAATAACTTTTAATAGTTTTATATTACTATTATGATTAATTGTTTAAACATAAAATAAATAAATTATTAATCATGCTACTTTCTACGGAAAAGTATTTTTTAACTTTCTTTAAAAGAAATATATATATTATTTTCTTATTCTGATTGATATTATTATATTGTTAATTTGATTAATTGTTTAAACATAAAATAAATGAAGTATTAGTCATGCTATTTTCTGGTAAAGGAAAACCTTCAGATGGCTTTGTAAAAAAAATTTTATTAAATGGAAATGTTAACATTAACAATTTATGATTTGCATTAAGTTTTCGTGCTTAAATTAATTAGAACAAAATGCTTGAGTAGTTCAATTGTTTATTGAACAAAGAAAAAATTTATCCATAATCCATAAATATTCTAATTTTTTCCAAGCAAAGCACGGAAAAAGGTTAACACCAAAAGGTCAGTTGAGGAAGCAATAAAGTGAATTTGGACGAGTTTGTGTCTTAAGTCTTTCGATTTAGAATGGCAAATAAAGAACACTTCCGTAAAAACGCAAATCCACCGCGCACGCGTCTATGGCTTTAAATAGTAAAAAAGCGTGTTTCAATTATTTTATTGATAAAAACTATATAATTTGTATATTTTGTATATTTTTTTATTTTTAGTTAAATTAAATTCGATTTGAGCTAAATGAAGTGAATGCAGTTCCACTTCTTAACTCGTACGTTCTATAATAACGAAAAAAAAAAAAAACAATACCTTTAACTTACAAAAGAAACGTGTTCTTTTTTTTATTGTTAGTATTTTTTTTAATTTTTTTTTAAATTTAGTTTCTTAATAATGGAAAATATTTCAAGTCTCTTGACAATTTTTTTCCGCTCATATCAAACATTTTTTTAAGAATGCTAATTTTAAAACTTCCGTTTATGAATCATTAAAACCAAAACAAAAAATTTATTGAACCGAATGATGTTGATATCAAGAGTAAAATCAGAGTAAATAAATTTTTTTCATTTTTTAATAACAAGAAAAATTATTCCGGTAAAGATACTCGCACATTAAATTCAAATGCATTTCAAGCAAACAAGTTTCAAACCGAAACGTAGTTCAAAGCTGCAATTTGTCGCGTTTCACTTAAATTAATTTTAATAAAAATTATATTTCATTTAAATTGAAATTATTTTATTGTTTAAACTGTTGTAAAAAATGCGAAATAATTTTAAATTTAAATTAAAACAAGAAGTTCAGCAGACATCAAAGCACTCAAGGCATTCGGCATAGGCGTGCAATGAACTCTACTGAATTCGATTTTGATTAAAAACTAACATCAAATTTATGTGTTAAACAATATCTATGTTAGGTGGGTGTGGCTCAATCTGGTAACTATTGGATGAATAAACTAATTGCTAAGCAGCATCATATAACTGAGA
>NC_051846.1:12508162-12514267 GCF_002237135.1 Teleopsis dalmanni
CAATGTACTCAACTGTTATCAAGTATCATTAGAACGATGTTGGAGTGTCTGACTAGATGAAGGTTCAAAATAGTTATTGTGATAGCGTGACAGCAATTTAGATATTGAACATTTATCACAGATAACATTAAGTCTGGTAATAGATTGTCTTCACATAGTAAAAATATTTAAGCAAAATGACCAGATATGAATCCTATGGGTACCACATCAGATTACAATGCTACAGATGTTACAAATTTGTCAGGAGTACAAAATCATCACCGTTTCTTGGCGTGGAATATTTTTCTTTTCTAGGAGAGAAAATTTCTTCTTACATATTTAGAAGGAAGAAAAGAAATGTAGAACATAATCCTTGTAATAGAATATAAAAATCTAGAGAATTCAAGATTTCTTGAAGATTTCAAAATCGCTTTAATAATTGAAATACTTTAAATAATTTAATACTTGAAAAAATATAAGAAATTAAAAATCATTATAAGAATGGGGTTTATAGATTGAATTGTCATTCAATAAAACTGGAATTTAACTGTAATAAAATTATAGGTTTTACAGGGAAGAGCGTTCGATCGCGATATGATTATACAATTTATTAGTACGTAAAAGATTATTAATACATAAAAGATAGGAATAACATATATATGTTCCTACATATAGGAATACATATATAGTTTTTAATACATATATAATAATATTAATCTATAAATTTTCTTGTAATATAAAAATTTAAATTGTAATAGTAAAGTCGCTTCTAGTACTGCTACTTCGCAATTATCTAGTGTCAGATAGATTTGAAATACTTGGCGAAGCAAAGTAGGCTTGATCATTTAGTGTCAGATAGAAATCAAATACTTGGCGAAGCAAAGTAGGCTTGATATTGCAATTCACGGTGAAAAGTAAATTTAGAGTTAGTATTTATCTAAATTTACAATAGATATTTATAGTGCCAGTGCAATATTTTCTCATTATAAAAATTGTATTAAAACTTCAGGGCGAACTAGAATCTCTTCTCCTTTTTATCCTGTATCCGTAGTCTCTGTTCTCCAACTTTTGATACGTCATTGCTCTTAAATAGGTATGTTACATGAAAACATATAGTTTTGAAGTGTGTTTTGATTCGTTCTGGAATGAACATTCCAGCAATTCATATTTATTTATTCTCTGATGGTCTTACTATAAATTACCTCTCCATCATAGTAATATTAATAGCGTAAAAGCCCGAGGTGAATCAGTGTTTCCATAATCACTATCATTCTTCGTCTCTGTTCTCCAAGAAATCGCATATTTCTGAAGCATTGTTTTATTCGTTTTTTAATAGATATTCTAACAATTCGTGCTTAAGCGTTCCATAATGGATTCATTTAGTGTCACAACAAGTTTATGTAATGGGATTTAATATATCTTATAACATTTTGATCCTTTATTATGCTTTTTTTCGTATCATTGTCCTTTATGTGTCGTCTTAGTAGCAAGAGTGGAATGAATCATTAGTTTGTTGTACAGGACTAAAGACACTTTGCAAGGTTGAAGTGGATATAAGTGAGGTTGTGTATGTGCTTATATTATATTGTTGTGACATGATTTTAAACATAAAATGTTTAAAATGTTAATAGTAGGTTTTATGAGCTGTGTATATTCGATATAAATATATCTCTTATAGCGTCAGGTGCTTAGCTGAGGTATTTAATTTCATCCACTATTTGAAGCGGACAGTGTATATAGTGGATGTACTTTGACTTCTTCCATTACTTGGTGGTTTTCCGTACTTTATTTCGGAATGATTTGGTTCAAATTTAGTTCAAATTTTGGATCAAATTATTCATAATTTTTTATACTTACCATTTCAAACCAGATGTCAAATTAAATGTTATTTTCTTTTTAATCATTTGAAGCATATAATTCTATTGTTCTGTTTAAGTTATTAAATTCCAATTTTCTTTTACTTATGGATGAGTTCAGAAATTAGTTCTAAATTCTAGCATTTCATAGTCATAAACAAAGGCAATATAGTCAGTATGAACTCATTTATCGATAACACATTCATTTATTCGATAATTCCAAATGAAAACCTTCTAAAGCTTCCTTTAATTATTGTATCGTATCTATGAATATATTTTATAATATAATATTTTTTTAAATAATTTGGATAGATTTATTTTGAAGTACATTTTAAATAATTAAAAAATTGTACAATAAAGTAATTAAAACATATTTTTGTACTGACATGTTAGAGAATGTAATTATTATACATATATATATATATAGCTAAGCTATGTGTAACACCAGAACAGATATGAAGTACTCGAATAATGTTTAAAAATACTATTTATATGCACTCGTATTAGCCACTGCTGCTGACCTCAACCTAAAATCTATAGCTTCGCAATTATATTCGTTGCTTATGTTCTGACGGATATTTGTATTCTTGACGAAATTATAAAATTAAATAAATATTAATTTATTGGCGTGCGCTTTTAAATATTTTATTATCAAATCGAACGCAAGCTTTATAGGTTTACATAAATTTCAAATTAGACAATTATAAAGTTATTAATATATTCGACACATTTCAGTTTGGAAGCAATAAAAAAGTATTTATTGCGCCATTTATCACACTGAATAAAAAATCTAAATTAGCACAAATTAAACGTCAAATTAGAACAAGAACCAGAATATTAGCGGTCCACCGGAATTTGCATACTTAATCTGTACATAATCAAATATAATAATTCAACTAATTTTATTGAGGCTTAACTTTTAATCCCTTAATGGCATAATTTATATACCAATGAAAAAAAAATATATATATATATATATAATATAATGGAATATTATCAAGTGTGTATGCGAAATTTCAAGATCAAAAGTAAATATTGAATGGTGGTATTCAAAGGGAAACCATCTGCTACTGTGTTGAGATCTCTGATTTTGTATTTTGTGTCTACGTGACTCGAAGTCAAGTGAATTTGTATGGAATATATGTCACGTACATTGTAGGTACATCCAAAAACACAACCATTGATGAAGATTATACCTATCCACAAAAAGGTAATATAAGTTCTGCCCATCAATTCGGTTTACTTCAGGTAAATAGAATAATTGAGTAGGTTGACAATAACACAAAGAAGAAAAAACAATTTTTTGAGTTACAAAAGTATTGTCCAGCCTTTCTTCGAAATAATACTCAGGTATTCAGTTCGGTTTACTTTAGGTAATTAGGATAATTGAGCAGGTTGACAATGTCCCAAAGAAGATATAACAATTTTTTGAGTTACAAAAGTAACTCAGTCTTACATGAGAGACATGAAAAAGCTGACTACTTAGTCAAGAGAGGCAAACATACTCTTAAATGATTGTGAGTCTTCCTATGGACAAAAATCCATAGAAATAGGGTCATCAAGAAACAGAAGAAACAAAAAAAGAGCAGACCAGTTGTTTAAGAGTGTAAGCCAACATCATGTGAAACGATTTCGTCATTGAGAGAAAGGAATATAGTGTGACATACTTTTACTAAGTAGGGTGGCGAAGTGCTCTATCTGATTACTTTACAAATTACTACAACCCTCGATTGTGGTCTCTTCTAATGTTTGCCACTTTTTTAAAATGGAAAAAATGCTCATGGAATTTTTTTTGTGATTGTTTAGCACTTGCTAGATAAGAGCTTTACCACTTATGCTAAAATTATTAAAAATCGAAATATACAAGGCACAATAGGTCTATTCAGGTTGCGGCGCCTTTTGGACTATGATAATAATAATAAATTGTATATTATCAATAAATTAACAGACGCTGAAAATCGTTGTTTAAATTGCTATAAAGGAACTGATTTGTATTGTTCTTAGTTTTTAAAAGTCCTGTTGATTTTGTAACATATCTTGGAGAAGATATTGCCTTAAAGAGATTTTATAGATTTTACGATGATCATATTGAATCACTAGGGCTTGGTAGCCTATTGTCGTAGAGTCTAAAAAAGTTTAAAACTATTTTTCAATTGTGATAGTTAATAACTGATAAAGATTATAATGTACAATTATATTATATAGTAGTAGCTAATACCATCAATTACAGCACTGGTATATTATTCACAGACTGGGATATAAAAATTTTTTTTCAAAATTAATTTATTTTTTTATAAAACATTGAACTTCAATCTAAACTAATAACATTGTGACTTGATATATAGTTAATGAAGATATATTCAAGATCAGAATTTTTTATGTTTCAACTTATTTTACTTTAATTTAAATTTTAAATTTTGATTTAACTAATTAAATGATTTAAGGCTCCTACGCTTCCACGTTTACAGACAATTTATATGGAGTCACGTTTATGTAAATAATTCTTCCTTAAACTTCGCCATTATTGACAACTTCAGAAAAAGCATTGTTTATCCGTATATTGTTTTATGTGAAGTAAAAATAATCGAGATTATTGCTAAGGTGTTTCTAGAAAAAAACGGATATAAAGCTAAGATTCGATATGTAATTAGCAAACTTTCAAATTTTCTCATATACATAAACGGAATTAATGCCTTGGCAAAGTGGCGTGTAGTAATCTGTCTGACGAAGATTTAAGGGGTTATTAGGTTGAATTTATATGTTACGAATATTTAAAAAAAATGCAAACTACTAAGTTAATTAACCACACATCATAGCAACTGTGGAGTGGTGGGCGTCTCTTAATATTAAAAGCATATAAAAAGATTGAATGATAGTATGTCTAGGTATTCATCAATACCTAGATGTCTAGGTATTCATCAATACCTAGCTATTCTTCCGTTAATACATGTACGGAGGAATAGCATAAGAAATACATATATACCTATATAACAAGCAACTCAAAATGATAAAAATTTAATTTGCATTCCAAATCATCGACACCATCTTCATTGAACTATCTTCATGGAATATCTGAACGGATATTTCAACTGATTTAACTCCATATATGAAAGAATAACAAGAGGAATATATATTGAGTTATACAATTAAAAGAATGAAAGATATCTTAATGTAAATAAAAATATATCAAAGTCCAATAGACATCCCATCGGTACTATCGCTACTATTAGTTTTTTAACAAACTTTATGGAATAACTTAGGGAATATCTTTCAACTTACTAGACTTATATATATATTGCATAGGAAAACGAAATTATATTTAACAATCAACTCAAAAGAATTATATATTAAAGATTGGCTCATCTAAGTCTAATTCATATAGGTATGCAGATACCGATACACTTTTTACAGTTTTAGTGGAATATTCTTAGAAATTTCTTAATTATTTTTTATAATTTATTAATAAATAATTTATAATAAATAATTTATAGTTGATAATCAACTATAAATGATTTAATATTTTAAAATAATCCTATGCCTTCGTGTAGAGATTTAAGCTTTTGTCCTTTTTTAGGTTACTTCATGATTCCATCAGTATAGAACTTCTGCGGCTTTTTAGTGAAAAACTTGGCTAAGTTTCTTTGGTCGGTCAATTTTTTACCATTAAAAGAGTTTTACAGTAATTGAAACAAATAGTAGTCAGACAGTGCAAGGTTCGGACTATACGATGGATGACTCAAAAGTTTCCAACCAAGTTCCGTCAACTTTTTTCCGATTTATCAAAGACTCCTTTGACTCCTTTTCTTTTGGCCAATTATATTCGATTTTTTTCTGATTGTCTTTATCAGGCGTTCGAATTGTAAGTTGGAAAGAGCCAAATTAATCATGCACTAGCTCGTAATAAAAATTTTCCCCCAATCCTTCCAAAGGCGCAACATAACCTTGTTTGTCGTCAATCTAAGTAGTTTAAGGAATATCGCTGATCTTTCACCACGACAGCTTATCTTAGATGTTCTCATATTTAATCAGTTAATCAGCTCTAAAATGGTTCGTTTTTCTTGTGTTTCAGTAGCGTTTCACTAATAATAGTTCGGTTATTTACATTTCTATGCTTCAATTTATGTGGCACCTAATAATCAAGCATTTTAACTTAGCCTGTTCTTTTTAAATTATTCCAAACTGTTATGTGGTTGATGCTTAGTGTCTCCGCTATCTTCTGACAGCTTGTGTGTCGATCTTGCTCCATTAGTTGCAAAATTTCATCTCTTTT
>NC_051846.1:12514367-12536364 GCF_002237135.1 Teleopsis dalmanni
ATTAATTTAAAATCATTGCGAAAATCACGAAAGCTGTTATATTCACCACTATCCAATTTATCTTCCATTTTCAACAAATCCATTGGCCTAAACGGAAGGAAAATAAATTAATATATATTTTGTTAGCTCAACAATAATAATAAATACTCAATAATTATAATTACCTGCGTATAATAGAGTAATAACGAGGCGCTATATCTTCCTCAACTGGATCCATGAATGGCCAAGCGTCGCGATGATTCTTAACATAGACGAGCACTTTGTGCATACCAATTTGTAATACTTCATCCGTTTCAGTAAAACTAAGAAAATTTGTATTCGAAGTGGATATATTTGACGACGAATAGTTAAAACATTTTGTTGTTGAGTTTATTGTTGTTGTTGTAGAGATTTGTTGTTGATGTTGTTGTTGTTGTTGAATTGTTGAATTTTTGAAATTAGAATTATTGTTTAAGTTGAAAAAATTATTACAATTTTGATTAGTTTGCTTATTATTATTACTATTTTGTGAGCTATTAGCATATTTAAGAAAACATTTTGTTGCTGCTGTTGGTGTTGACGACAATAGCGCTCTTGTTGCTGTTGTTGCCGCGGTTGTATTTGATGAATTTCTTGTTGCAGACGAGGTATGGATTGTGGTATTGTTGCTACTAATTATATTTCTACATCTATATTACAATCGATGAAGATGATGATCATGGTAAATAATACGGGGTAGTAGTGGTGGTTGTGGTGGTGGTTGTGGTGAAATGATGTGGTGAAGGTTGTGATGGTGGTAATGTTGGTAGTGATAAATTTTTAATCAATTGGTATTATTGGTATTTTTTTTAATAATATATCATACGATATTTTTATGGGTGAAATGCATTTTTGTTGTATTTCATTGATTTCAAAAATTTACAATTTTAAATGGAATGATTATGTACAGGTATTTCGGAGGAAGGAAAAAAAATTATATGGAAAAGCAAAAAAAAATTTATATTAAATATTTACAAGAATTTAACAGAGGCTTACAATATCATTTACACATAATACAATAAAGCATGCAATCAAAGCGGAACTTAGTTTTTGGAAAATTTGCATTAAATAAATGAGGAAAGATAGAGAAACTAAATAACTGTACATGAAGATGTGACTAATACAAAATGGTATACATAAATTGACAAAAATTATTCTATAGAAGTAAGTAAAAAAAAAAGTATTATTAAATAATAAACAAAGATTTCAATATTATTTAAAAAAAAACGAAAGAAATAAAAATTATAACAAATCTCATGTATTTTTTATTTATTGTGGAAATAAAACCTTAATTTAACAACTGTCTTATAATGTTAATAGCCCCTAATACACTTGAGTAATTTTGGTGCATTAATTTTTAATGCTTGCCACACTTAATGATTTCTGTAGATTGAAAATTCGTATATATGAGCACTGCTTGTATGTGGGTGTACGTGCGTGTACAAAATCAAAAAGAACATTTCGTTCCACATGTAAATCTAAAACATGTATGTATTGATGTGAACACTACTTCAATAGCATCAAAGGATAGGTAAAATTTTAATTCATTAAACATAGTAAACTGTGCGAAAACTGTTATACTACTGTTATAAAACTGTTATAACTGTTATAAAACTGTTTTAAAACTGTTATAAAACTGTTATAATTGTTATAAAAAATAATTTTAATCTTCAATTTTACTTAAGTATGACATAGACAAATTAAACATTATTATATTTTAACTAGAAGATTGTTTAATAAATTTGTTGAACGTCATCTTGCTGTCAGTAGTGTAACTAATAATTTAAATATTGTAAAATCAAAACCAAAACTTTATTTTTATGTATAAACTGTTTATTGTTCTTTTAAAAACAATTGAAATTCATACCAAAACGAGTAATGTATTATGCACGACAGCTTGTTTGAAAACATTGATTTAAAAATCGACTTGGTTATTAAAAAATCTGAAGGTGATTCATGTGAAGAATGCCAAAAACTGCATCAACACCAGAAATTATTACATTCATGTGAAGAATGCCAAAAACTGCATCAACACCAGAAATTATTACAAAAATACAGGACATAGTTTTGGAAGATCATCAACTGACCGAAATAGAATCAGTAGAGATTAGACATTTAATAGATACAGTAAGCAATACTTTATATACTTTATGAATTTCAAAAACCTGTATGGAGAATGGCTACGGCAGTCACGGAAAGTGCAATATTGGAATGATGCAATATTGCAATATTGTGCAATATTTTGTCATTAATACGTAAAGTGTTTTAGAAGAACTAACAGATTTTGTGTGGATCTACTAAAATAATTGCAAATTAAAACAAGAAGATGAGAGGGTAGTCTAAACCCGGCTGTTTGGCTCCAAAGCAAGTTCATGGCTGCAAATCGACCAAAAAGTTGTTAATGGATTAAAACCAAACTGATAAATTGATAAACACAGATTATTACTAGAACTTTTATGGGCTAATTGGATTTTATGAGCCAGGACTTTATTAAATAAAAGAAAATCTTTTTCGTTAGGACAATTCACGTAATCATATAACTATGATTAGCACCAAAATCAATGGATTAAATTAGGAATTATTGGAGTGTAAATCTACTTTCTACATTTCGCTCTCTGGTTTTTCACTCTTTTCTCAACTTTAAAAAATTATTTCGTAATAAACAAACAAAGTCAGAGTACCTTATCCATTTTACCAGATTTCAATCTCATTTTACTCTTTTTTCACATCAAAAAAATACCTGCCTTAGAAGAATTTTTTATAGATCTTTGATAAAACTACTACAGAGATGCAATTCATAAATTGTAGGATCGTTGGAATAAGTCTATTTAGTAGAAGGTCCTTACTTATACTAACAAATAAATGTGTTTTTACAATTAGAAATGAGTTTTATTATTTCGGTTCCACAAATTAATAAAAACAAGAAATTGAACCAAAGGAAGATTACTCTACGAAACTTGAATTTCCCTCTCAAAACACACAACATTGTTTCTAAACGTTAGAATAATCTTATGTTAATAATACAGATAATATTACAGATATATTCACATATGCATATTTTATAAATAGAAGGAATGAATGAATGAATGATTTAAACTATTTGTTAGAAATAAAATATATAAAGTAAGTGTTGCTTAAGCTTAAGTTGAAGAAATAAAATATATAAACATAAATACACTAATAGATTTAACTAACCAATTAGTTTTTTGTTTTTTTTTTTTGTGAAATTACAAATTTTGAAGATTCTAAAGATTCTAAGTTAAAAGTATACATCTTAAATGAAAATACAAAAGTAACTACAACAAGCAACAGCAAAAAATTCGCATAAAACTTAGAGAGCATAATCTGAATATTACAGCAAAAACTAAAAAGAAAAGAATATCAATCTATTAACTCGATTACTCACTCTTCGGTAGGAGGCTTCTGCGAAGTAGATGCAACGACAGCTTTCTTCTTGTTACTTCCAGTGCTACTGCCTGCAGCAGCATTGCTATTGCTGGTTTTCTCATTCGATCCACTACTCGTATCCGCCGTGGAGGATGTGGCGGTTGATGCGTTGGACGATTTTTGTTTCTTGCTCGTCACTGCTTTACTTGTTTTTGATTTGCTGTTACCTTTGGACTGTTGCAAAGAAGGTGGTGGTATAAAAATATTTCCCGTCAGAGAAGAAAGCGAATTATTTGTTTGCCTGCCAGGCAATTTGGTATTAGTTGTCGGTGCCATTTCCTGCACAATATCGCTACCAACTTGCTCCCTTTTGATTATGGCCTGCTGTTGTGCAGTTGTTGATAAATTCGTTACAAGATCGTGTACTTCACTATTGTGAGCAGCACTTGTAGCGTGCAAATCGACGTCAATAACTTCACTGGAACTTAAACGACGTCGACAGAAATTCTCCTTGTCTTCTGGACTTAGAGAAGTCGCATGCACATGATTTCGATGCTTGCGCGCACGATGCGAATGATGACTCTTGCCACTATTGTGACTGCTGCTGTTGCTCACACTTTGATTGCTATTACTACAATTGTTAGTTGTATATTTATGACGTCGACGATGTTCCTTTGATTTCTTCTTTAGTTTTTTTTGAGATTTTTTCTTTTTATGATGTGATTTTTTGGTTTTTACAGGTGGTGTGGGAGCAATAAACTCTATATTTTCTACTTTAGGAGCTTTATCTTCGAGAAAATTAGTTGTTGAGTTTAAGTATGAGTCTGCAGACTCATGCAAAGCTGATGATGGGTTAAGCTGACTAACGTTATGTTCAACTGATTTCAATTCAAAATTATAGTATAAATACTCAGCACTTCTCTCCTCTGTACCAATATTTCCGTTTTCGTCGCTTTTGTTTTCAACTTTTATACTTTCAGTATTTATTGGTGATTCCTCCTTTTCCAAGTCTGCTATCGGTAAAGGTTTTAAATCATCAACTTCAGTATCATCTTCATCTTCAGGTGATAGACAAAATGTTTCTCTATGGCATAAAAAATCGCTGGAATTGGTTGTGGTGGTTCTTAACAAGGAACTAGCATAAGTTGATACACCACTCGCTGTTGATGTAGACTGAGATCTATAATATATACAAAAATAAACATCAGTAACATATAAGACTTTTTTTTCCTTATTGATCTTTAACTATAATCTATAATCTAAAATTACATATTATCAAAGCTTTCATAAGATGATAAGATATGACTTTTTTAATGATTAATTAATGAAGAAATCGTATGGATTAGTATAGATGATGTATTGCTGTAGTCTTTCAAAATTATTGGGCAAATAAGCAAAATAAATTAAACAAAAAAATATATTGGAGGAGTTATATTGGAGGAAATAAACAAATTCGAAAGAATAAAAATAAGAAATTTTAGAATAAAAAGCATGCTTACTTATAATTTTTTTATTGAAAAACCAAATGATTGCCTATCCAATTCCAAAAAACTCATATGTAAGAAATCTGTATGTTTCTCAGTAAGTTGGTTCTTGTGGTCTGCACGTACGTTGTTGGTCCTCTGTTGTCAGTCGTATTTACCGATTACTGATCTCGTTTGTTGGCACTACCACAGCCACTTCGACAATCAATGGATTCGACGAATCAGTCGAACTTTTGTATATGTAAGCCAAAATATATAACTTCGTTTTTAATGATTTTAATTTTTATATCTTTTTTTTCTATATTTTTTTTTTTCTATCTTTTTTCCATTTTTGAATGAATATGATTTTATGTTATAAATTTAACGAGTATGTTGAAGTGCCAAACAAATTTAGCTGACCAAGCGTACTTATATTATTTTTAAAGTTATTAGTTATTCAGTCAAAGGATCCAAGTTGTATAAACAAAAAATTGATGTTCGTTGGGAATTAAAATAAAAATATGATAACTGAGAATTATTGCAAATTTTAGGTTTTAATAAAAATCAACATAAACACAATCGGTAATTGTATTTGCGAAACTGTTCTGATGCGATAGATAATGTGTGAGATTGCACTATGTTACGATTATTATGATTGAGTGTAACTGATCAAATTTTTATATATCTTTGTTTATTATAACATATATTAAGTAGATGATTTTTTATGAATCAAGCAAAAATGAGAGAAAAAAAATTGCTTTAATTATGTATATTTGTTAACTGTGATATGCTTTTGACTATAGCTTTATGTGTTTATATGTTTGGTTTGATGTTTTGATTATTGTTATTATTAATTATTTAGTTATTGTTGATATTTGTGTCAGTTGTTGTAGTGATATCATTAGAGGCATTTTCTCTCGCTAACCGTCTTCTTAAGCGGCTCTGAGCTGACAATAGTTGCGGCTTTTGTGGGGTCTCGAAATGGGCACGCTGTTCTTCAAGCAATAAACGTTCACGTTCACGCTCTTGACGCGCTTTCAGTTCAACTATATTACGTATACGACTAGAGTTACGTACTTGGAGAAGCCTAAAACAATATTAAAAAAATAAATTAATAATTATACAAAAATATTTTAAAAAATAATATTAAAATTACACTTTATTTCAAATTAAAAATAAAGAAATAGTATATAATTATTTATTCTTAACACTCATTTCATTATTGCTTGTTGTTATTTCGATATATTTAAAACTATATTTTCGAATTACATCTCTTTTATATATGTTAAGTAATATCTATATTATTATTTATAGATTTATTACTAACCAATGCCCACGTAATTAACCCAAGCGTTTTGGAATGAACAGGTTACAGAATTTCCACGACCAAACACTTAAAAAATTATAACCACATCAATTCTTTTTAGAT
This sequence comes from Teleopsis dalmanni, assembly GCF_002237135.1. Taxonomy (NCBI): domain Eukaryota; kingdom Metazoa; phylum Arthropoda; class Insecta; order Diptera; family Diopsidae; genus Teleopsis; species Teleopsis dalmanni. The sequence continues at coordinate 12,520,665 of NC_051846.1, forward strand.
TTCAATATACCCTCAAATAATAAACAAAAAGCATGAAGGCAGCCCTAGAAGACGATGGATCTACGATATGGAAATTAACTTAAGAAATATGTTTACTCAAAAACAAAGAAGATTTACGAAAAACAAAGTGGACTAAAGAAACATAAAAGGGGAAACCAAAATTACTTCCGATTAATTAAAACAATATATATAGATATATATATTATATTATAGACGAAAACTATATACTGTTAAGATGTTTGAAAAAATCGCGATATCATTATAATACTTTGCGTCTTTTATTTCTTTCAAAATATTCAACCTTAGGTAGAGGTCTAGTAATTCCTCTCTTTGGTAGAGGTCTAGAAGAGGTCCTAATATATTACTTAAGTATTGTAGAAAAAACCTGTGAATTCTTGTTGTGTACAAATATTAATTTTGCATTATTTAAGTCAACTGTTTAACTAGAAACAATTTAAATGTTCCAAAACGAACTTAGTCCAAGCTAATCAATGAAGGCGTCTTACCGAAGCGACAAGCTTTCTTAGCCTGCTATTAAGATTATGCCAATATCATAGTTTAGTACTTTATTTTTTACAAACATCTCCTTCCTCAACTACATTTCTGTAATACACTGCATGGACATTAATGACAGACAAACTTGCAACCAGAGCTGACTAACGGCTTCAATATTGATAGGCCCAAAACCTTTCTGTGGTCTAAGCAAAGGAACTCTATCCATTCTTATGAACGGAACTCTATTGGAAAAGATTACCAGGACTTTCACAATCTAAAATTCTTTTAGGGACTTACAGCCTTAAAAGCTTCAAAGATTGCATAGAACGATCAAAAAATAAATTAAGAATTATTACGGGTTTATTTACCGGTCACTATTGATTGAATAATCACCTAACGAAGTTAGAACTTCAATCCAATTCAGACTGCAGATACTATAAAGAAGACAGGAAAACTGCATGCCACGCCACGTGCTTGGCCGGCACTAACGCACAAATGGAAGAAATACCTAGAAGGGTATTTCAAGAATCATAAGGATTCAAGATTATGAAATATAGGCTTCATATTGTATTTCATTAAAGAAATCGGACTTGGAGAAACACTCTAATGCGACAAAGGGGCACAATAGATATTTTAGGTCGCAGTGCACTACCCCTTTTCTCAATAATAATAATAGTTCTAATAGTTGCATGGACATTTGTTTTCTAGTAGGCTTCATTGAATAGATTTCAAACCTGACTAAATGAACCTGAGGTTATAATAGCACCCAGAACTACTTGCGAAAACCTCTAGTAAACATCAACAATTAAGTAACATTCATTAACAGCATATCGTCAAAATTTGATTATTCAGATTAAAGTTAAGTTAAACAGGGTTACCAAACTCCTACATAATCATAAATCGAGCTGAAACAAACACAAGGTCTAAATTCTCAAGGTCTAAATTCCAAATTCCAAGAAATTTGGTTGTTGTTGTTAGGCGATTCTAGTAAATTAAATGTTTTGAGTTAAATAGATATATATACATTCTATTTATATAGTAATTTAATGTAAACAGTAATTTAATACTAGTACATATTTTCGAAAATATAGTCTAAACAAATGTTTTGCATGCATTTTTTATGGTATAAACACAGACAGTTTCTATATGCAAGGTATATAAATCTGTATCTGTCGTTTCGGATATTACAAAACAATTAAATTTTATAACTTTCATACCTAAACACAAAAAGACCATATGCCGAGGTTTTATATTACAAAATACTATAAAATGTGTTTACTGCAAATATATATTTTTTTTTTTACAAAAAAAGAACAATAGAAACCATAAGTTGAAGTCAATCGATCGATTTTCTAATCAAAACATTTCTTAAAAAAACAGGTACAGAAATCATCCGTTCAAGGATGACCAATCAATTAAATACATACCGAAAATTATGGAAATTGAACTTCAGCAAAAATATAATATATAATAAACATATTTTTTAGATTTAAATATATATACATGATATATATGTTATATATTAATTTATAATATATTAAAATATTTCATATATAATAATAATACTATATATATGCATATATAATTACAAATTATTATTATATATTAATTTTTATATATATTATTATTATTTATTAATATTTATATATATTATATATTAATATATATTATATATATATATATTAAAACCTTTAATTTAAAAATTTTGTGTATTCACTTACAATTGAAGTTTTCACTCTTCAATATATGAAAACTAGAACTAGAACTATTATAGTTTGATAGATTCTGGAATATTGAAAACTTTTTCTTTAATATTTGGAAGTATTTTTTTTTTCAATTTTTAAAACAAAACACTTAATGCACTGTTTTTTTAAATAACTTTGTTTCACAATGTTAACTTCACAAAAAATTTAAACAAACAACTTCAGCTTCAAACGAATGATTGAGAACTGAATGCAATTCTATCTGAACAAGCCGTTAATATATGATATATTAATTCGGGTATTTTCGGTAAATTTGTCGAGTAAGAGAGAGATTTGTATCTCTTTTGCATTGCGATAAGTCAGTTATACTCTCAAATCAATCAAGTGACGAATAAAATTGCAAGATACTCATTTACTGAAAGTAAACGTTTCACTGCAGAAAAATAAGAGTCGTTAAAACTATCAACCAGAATTAAGGGTCCTACGTAAACTAGATTCTATTCTCACCGTTATCTAAATAAAATTTTCTCATTTCAAGTGCAAAAATAAAACAAAGATTTACTCGGAAATGCTTAGTTATCTTCATTTTTTCTACTCACATTTTTTAATATGCAAATGAAAGAGATACATAATTTGATTCACTGCTTAATAAATATTTACACAGGGTTGTTATTTATGCTGGAAATTTGCAAACAGAATTGTTTTTTTTTTTGGGAAAACTAACTGATCTATATTAAATAATAAGTATTGATTTAATTATTCACTTCTAATATACAATATAATTACTTTTCATGTTTTTCTATTTTATAATTCGTACTTTATTATGTAAAGAAAAATATCAAACATTTTAAAATCTTTTTTCCTCTTACATACACTTTATATAATATATAATTAGATATAATAATATAGAATACACGATTCAAAATCACTAAAAATTGTTATATATATATTTTTTATAGATCGTAGAATGAAGGGTGTTTCTTTACTTACTTTAAATCGAATATTGTGTTACGATATATATATGTAATGTTACGATGGATATATATATATATATTATATGTTTATTTATATATAAAATGTAAGAAAAAAATAACGACACTGATTTTGAAATAATTTCACTTCACATCTTCAACTTCACAAGAAATCTAAATTAACAACTTTAGCCTCAAACGAATGATTGAAAACTAAATGCAATTCTATCTAAAAAAGTCTCTAATATATGATATATTAAATCGGGTATTTTCGACTTTCTCTAATTTTTGGATTAGAAAAAACATTTGTATCTCTTTTGCACTGCGGTAAGTTATTTATACTCTCAAATCAATCAAATGATAAATAAAATTGCAACAAACATATTAATGAAAGCTCAGCAGAAGTACTCCAAGAAAATAGAGAGCATGAGACTATCAATCGATATTAAAGGTTCTCTGTAAACTAGAGTTTTTATTTCTATATAATAAATCTTTACAAAGGGATGTTATGTCTATTAATATTTTAAACTAGAAATTTTTTGGGAAACTAACTAATCTATATTGAATAATATATATACAATAGAAAAAAAATCTAATTTATATATTTTTAATATTTCACAAGCCTTACTTTTACATGTAAAAAAAAGAGATTACCCTTTTTTCAATAATAATAATCATTTTTTTTATGTTCTCTTAATATTCTCTTAATGCTCTCTTTATGTTCTCTTTATTCATAAACAACAGTAGACACTAAAAGCTAGAGCAAAGTGTTCAAATCAACAAGAAATAATTCTATGTTCTGTTATAAAAAATATATAAATACTTATTATGAATAAATGGTTTTGTTTGTAAGTCTATGGTATTCATTTTTAAAGAACGAAGAGTGTCTATCGAAATTTGCATAGAAACAAAGGATGATTCACCTTTATCGTCCATTAAAAATTATTATATAACTTTATGTTAAGTTTGTGGATTTGTCAATCCATTGGAGTAGAAATAGCTGTTTTATCGTTCTAACATTTTAATGATTTTGAATTTGAGTGGATATATATCAACGACCTTATTAATAGTTGAATACGTTAACTTTACTTCAAAATTGGACCAACTCTCTTCATATATAGCTGATATATATATCTATATATTAATCAGCTATTTATATTTGAACGGATTGACAAATCGACGAACATAACAGAAGATTATATGATGTTAGATATCTGAACGTATGAGAAATTAGATTATTCACATTTAAAAAATAAACGATCGTTTCATATTCTTTCGATTCGATAAAACCATTCCATACAGATATACTTTCCTGTCGGGAGTTCCCACATCAATGGAGATCTTTCCATTTGTACTGACGATTCTTAAATAAGGTGAAAAGATTGGTTTTAAAGATTGGTTTTAAAAAATTAAATATAATAAAATATTATTGGCATCCATATAGATACAATCTATCGGAAAATGGCTCATTAATAGGGGATTTCAATACGTAACTTTTTTGCTCTGAGATAGATTACGGCATAGGTATTAAGGTATCGAATTAAGATGTTAAAGTTGTTGGAATTAGGAAAGCAATAGCGATACTTGAAATGTATAATATATTAAATATGAATAAAATTAAACAACAAGAAAATCGAACTTCTTTGAAATATTGAGACCAATTTACATCTAGATTGTTTATTTGCTGCTATACATATCAAAATGTGGTGTCGAAGCAGTACAACATTTCTGTTTTTTGGAATATTTATTACTGAGATATCGCTGGAATTTACAAGAAAAATAAGCTAGCCAGACAATACCTTCTGCTTAAAAAGTATCCGGATTTTGTTGTTTGTTAACTACTCTTTAAGTAATAGACCTTTTTCAAAAATGTTTGTTATGTTGATACACCCTTTCTTGACATATGGTACAAATATGAGCGCCATCTGTCAATTAATTTGTTTACAGCAGCTGTTAATGTGAGACTACCTCAAGTGCATTTTGCGATTTTTACTATGGAAAATTCTTGTTGTACGCGTTGTTGTTGACCAAACACGGCACCATATTCGCCAGATCTGGCTCCGTGCGACTTTTTCCTGTTCCCGAAACTCAAATTGCCCCTTCGTGGTAAGCGTTTTGAGTCGATTGAATCGGTAAAAGAGAATTCGCTGAAGGAACTAAAAGCCACACCCTCACAGGCCTACGAAAAGTTTGTATCGCTTCAGAAGGAGCATATTTTGAAGGAGATAAAACAAATTTGGAATAAAATTTAAATTTGTGTGTTTTATTTACAAAATCCGAGAACTTTTTGAGCAAAAGATATTTATTCTTAATATCTAAATAATTTAAACAAGATTTAAAGAATCAACGGTATACAAACTTCTTATATACGAAACAAATAAGCAAACTTATTTAAATGCTTTATAGGGATATGTCTTACAATGGGTTTGCAGACAGATCAGTGTCGGTTTTGGTGACTTTTATCAGAGCTGTGAAAGAGATACTTCATCTTGAGATGTTAAACTTTGTTTTTATCTAAAATATACACAACTCTATAAACAAGAATTTCGCAGTACATATGTGGGAATTATTAACTAATAAAGATGAAGAATAATTTTCTTATTTCAATATAAACATTTCTGGACTTTCTGTTATTTAATATACCTTTATATCTATGTTTAGGGTATTTGCTTTTCAAATAAATTGTCATATATGTTAATTTTATTTTCATTATCAAGTTGTATGTTGTATTACATATACTAGTAAATTAAGTTATATAAACTGTTAAGTTACATAGAAACTGCTTAACTTTAATAAGTATCTGATCCATTCAATTATTTAATCATATTAGACTTAAGAAGTTGGTTTTACAAATCTCACTCAGTATGGTTTTTTGGCACTTCATCCATTTCTTACTATCCTTAAGAAAATTTTCTCACTTTTACCAACTATTTTAATCTTATTATTATTAATCTTATTATAATCTTGTTTAGCTTCATTACATTACTTACTTGCGTCTCCTTAATCTTTCGCGTTCACGGAAGAGTTGCGGTAATTTTGGTAAAAAATTATCATGTAATATACGATATAAATCACGTTCCTTTGCATTAGTTGACTTTTCGAATTTACTAGTTAAGTTTTGCCAATCTTCTTCGGTAAAGCAAATTACTTGCCAAACGCCACTATTTCCGAGTTTGCTACTAGCCGATGCCGGTTTATCTTCCCGATACAAGCGTGTACCATAAAAGTACCAGTAACCAGAATTCTTCGAATCGTGTCCAAGCGGTTCAATACGTAAACTGTCAGCCTCTAAATTCCCCAAAACAACTTGCACATCATTTGAGTCTAAACGAAAATGACATAAATCTTGTAATATCTGCAAACGATTGCGTATAGGCAAAGATTGAAAATCAACGTCAGTATCGAAATGATTCTCGGTATTATTAACGCGACATTGTTGGCGTAGGAATCGCCGCAAAAACATTTGATAATTACTGTGCGTTATTTCTTTAGCAACTGATTTAAGCGCATCGCAACCCTTTAATAGACGCACAACAAGCTCGGGTACTAGGGCAATTTCATCAGTACCATCTGATAATAAAGCAGACTCCAAATCCTATTAAATACAAGTACATAACATACATAGTTTTACTAGTTATTAAACAGTTAAAATATAGAAATAGGCTTACTTCAATATCAATATCAGGCAAATCAAATGTGGAACTAAACAACGAACAAAAATGAGATATACACGGTATCTCCCACCATGATTGAATGTCTGCAAAACATAGGAAGAGAAAAAAAAAGAAATACTAAAATTAATATAAATCGTAAAAGTCTGTAATATTTTAGATAAGAAGAAATATTGTACCTTAATACCGTTTATAAATAAGTAACTTGAGAACAATTAAAATCATTCCACCAAAAACACAATTCTTTCTATCAAAGCTGATACGTAGTAAAATATCTCTACAATTTCTATATTTTTCTTTGTATATATCTACACATATTATACATCTACATATACATATATGTGTATATACATATATATACACAAATATATTATATATTCACATATTATACATGAATAATTGTTATAAACGTAAGTCTTTGCTTAGTGGTTTTTGACCGTAAAAAATTTCCATTAAATTTTTTGTGTTCGCTAATTTAATTTCAATTTAAAAAATGTGTTTTACTTTAGAAAAAAAGTTTTCCGATTTGAGATAACATTTACTGAACCATAAGTAAAATAAAAATTGCAACAGATATTTTCAAAATAAAATTATCAAATAAAGAACAATTGTGAAAATGAAATCCATATTCAGATAGTGCTCAAAGAAACCCTTTTAATTTTCTCGATTATAAAATCGAAATTTTCATAACATGATGAAACGGTTTTACGTCCCTAAACACTCCTCAACTTTGACATACAAATATCATTAAACATTTCCATTAAATAGCAATAGATAGATGCCAATAGCAGCCAGTTTTAGAAACATAGAGAAGTTCCAAAGCATGCTTACTAACAGAAGGAATAGCTACCCACAACCACTGTATTGATTTGATAAGACAAGCAAACAAGTCTATAGAAATAGAACGGCTTTTATGATGCTATATCTCTTCTTTAGTGTAAATTTGAGAAATATATACCTAGAAAGCTATTTAGAATGGTTTGGCTTTTTGTTACACATAATATTTATTGAATTTTGCCAGTCGAAAGGAAAAATGACGTTACATGCCTAATATATAAAATATATGTCAAAGTGCTATGTGGCAATTATAGACCACTTGTGCTACTGAATTCTATTATAACATATTTTCCAGATTTATTTGTTATAAACAACTTAAATTTATAACATTTTAAAATAAGCTATATTCCACAAATATCTTATATCCACCAAATGCTAACACAATTCTTGAGAATATTACAACCAGATTTTGGGAGTCTACTGAGAATATATATTATCATTACTTTTTATTAAAAGTTTTGACGTGAAATCGCCCAATAGCCAGTATTGCGGCCAAAAAAGTTCTATTGTACCAATTTCACTATTGATTACACAAAGTCCTTTAAAGCTTTAGGAACAAAGTCCAAAACTAAATCTAGAGAAGAGTTCTTGAAATTCCACATGAAACAAGTTTCTTCTGTGCATTATTACAGCTAGACAGTCACAAAGAATATACATAGTAGTTTCCTCATCATTGAAGCATAATCTGCATTCCGAATTAGCAGATAATCATAGTTTATGAAGGTAATATTTCAGACCATAATGACCTGTAATGAAACCCGTTATCAACCTTAAATTACATTTTGAGAATTTAAGAATGTTTTTGTAGGAGTACAGCTTTATCAGTGCTTTACTTTGTCTAAGTCCTGAGAAGTCTTCCCAGGACAACAAAGAACACCTGATTGTGTAAAAATATCCAGATAACCTACATGAAAGTCTGTTCACGATGCACAGAGATTATTTTAAATATTATAACCACATAACCCGATAACCAGTACCCTAAAAACTATTTCTCTCCGGATCACATGGTAGTAAATAGCTTACATTCATAAATAATTTTGCTTGATACATATTTCAAAATTTTTCATCATTATTATCAACTTAATTATCAATTTTATTTATTATACTTTATTATATTATTATACTTATTTATTATAATTTTATTTATTATTATATTATACAATTTCTGAATTCTGAATTATTACCAGAGACGCTGATGTCTACAAAAAACGTACTTGCTGCTGAGAAAATGTGTGTTGAATTAGAGAGTCATTAACTACCTTTAAAATCTTTAAAGTCTTAGAAAAGTTCAACAAAATACCATAATTCCGCCACCAGCTTATTCTCCAGACATGGCTTTTTTATCTCGAACTTAAAGAACAAGATAAAGAATGAGATAAAGGCAAAATTAAAGAGCAATACCACACTAAAAAAGGAGTTCTTGAAGTTCTGAAGTATTTTAAACTTTTTGAAAAATCATAAGAGATTTACATATATAATATATATGTTTGTAATATATATAATATATAAATGTTAGACAATTTTTGATATTGATTGTATGAAATTCAAAAGAGTCTATATCAATAAAGACAGGCTAATTTTGCCTGCACCTATATATGTAAAGCAATTAATTATAATTTGCGTACTTTTTGCATGGAATAAATTAACAAAATTTGTTTTTAACAAAAGCTGTTTTGTATATCGCCAAATATCCGTCATAAGCGGACTTTGGAACACTCATTGGTTAGTCTGTTTATAATTTTTGAACTGCTAGTGCCAGATATTAAACCGTTGGAAATTTAAAATACAGCCTCGCATGTAAGCACATAAAGCCAAAGTTTCACTTCTATTGCGTTGTTCAAATTTGAAATTTCGACTTACTCCTTACAAAAAGCATTTTACATAATTATATATTGAAAAAAAACAATTAATTTTTTTACAAATTAATTTTCGATTTTACTACTTTAAAACTGCTTATTCGTACTTTGCAAAAGGATAGACCATACGTGAAAGAAAATTCTGATTTAAAACAGAGAAAATTTTAACTTGCAATAGATTTGTCTTTAAACAAAATCTAACCTCGGTAATCTTGGTTTACAGTACTTATTTACTGATAAATAAAATGGGTTTTATTTGTGAACATATATTATTGCCACCGATATTACCCATTAAACGAGTACATATTGAGCGAGAATAATAATCTGCAACTATATGCTTATTTTTAGTGTATCCTTTGGTTAGATTTAACGTTGTTCGTTTTAAATGGGTTCGTTCTAATCAGGTAAGTTTTAAAACAATTCGTATTAAACAGGTTCATAATAAATGGGTTGATTTTAGATAGGTTTATTTTGAATGGATTGACTGTGAATTATTTCGTTTTCAACGGGATTAAAGCAGGTTCGTTGAAACGAGTTCGTTTTAAACAGGTTTATTTTAAAAGTGTGCGTATTAAAAGCGTTCCTTAATTGAGTTCGTATTAAACGGATTCATTACAAACTTGTTCATTTAAATATTTTTGCTTCAAACGAATTTGTATTTAACATGTTCGTTTAAGCAGTTCGTATTAAACGAGTTCGTTTTAAAAGAGTTTATTAGGGCCATGTTACATAGAGCGTCTTGGGCACGCCAAAATTGGTTCCTTTGAGCTATGCCGAAAATGCGTGCTATGTAGACTGTTACTTCAGTATTACAATTTTCGTATTTTTACAATATCTTGGTATTTGATACTTTTTGGTTGTGTCTAAATTTAAAAGGATATGTAGATATGTTGACTTTCAATTTGCCATTAAAAATGACCAACGAGAAAAAACTCATAGAGGCTATAATAATGTTTATTTATTATTATAACATCTTATAATAATTTTTAAAAGTACTTACAAAATTATACGCGTTTCCTTAAAATTGGAAAGTGTAATAATTGGATTATTAGCGGTTTATAAATTAGGCTGTGTTGCTTACTGCCATTTTTTCTCCAAACCGTATTAAAATTGTAGTATTTTGCTCCCAAAAGGCACAAATTCTGAAATTTATTTTATTACGAAATAACACTGCTTAGCCTTAGTGCCAAGGCACAACATGCCAGTTCTCATGCCGAAATTTGAACCGATATATTGTTTTAACCACGTTCGTATTAAACAGATTTGTTTGAAACGGATTCATATTAAACAGGGTGGCTCATTTTACATGACTTCGTTTTAAGTGAAAAGCAGTCTATGTGTAGAGAAAAACTAGTCGCATATGCGGTATTAAAAATATGATTATATTTGATTTCAACTACACGTCTAAGGAAGAAAATGTATACCTTATTGGTAATTGATAATTTGTATGGTGTAAAAAAATTAAACACATCAAAATTTTAAATGTTTTAATTTAACTAATTTACTTCAAAACTTTTTTAATTATTATGTTTTTTTTTACTAAATTATAAAAATTGTTGGTCGAATTAATTTTTTTATTTTTTTTTTTTTAATAATTATTTATTATATCTAAATTTCATATTTCTGTTGTCTAAGCTTCTAAACATGCATAACGTACAGCAAACGAAATGCGAAAACAAAACAAAACGCAAAAAAAAACAAAAACAAAAAAACAAAGACTACACGTATATCGAACATTTAAGTGAGTCAATATTTTTAGCATGTACTGTAAATTTATTTCATTCATTTTGACGGCGCTGCCAATAAAACGGATTAAGCAGCTTAAGCGTTTGTGTACTCACCTAATAGGCCTATGGAGGTAGAAACCATTTATGTTTGTTTAGAGTTTGTTAATTATAACTTTTTATAAAATTATTAAATTTTATAAAAGCCCAATTTTTAATAGTATTTACAAAGTTCTGTTCTTTTTTTTTTTATTAACACGTACACGTTTCAAAACGTTTGTTTTTTTGTTCTTAAACAATTTCTCAATAAAGTCTTCTCAAAGTTTAATAATTAATTTTCAAAACATTTTCAAATATTTCTATTTGGTGTATTTTATTTTTTATATATTTCAGTTACTTCTTTAACATAAAAAAAATACAAGAAAATAAAAGCAAAAAAGTTAAAAGAATTGTTAGATAAGAAAATTTTAAATTGAGTAATTTAGGCGCCAAATTAATCCCCACACACACCCTGAAACCAACGAAAAAAAAAAACTGATCAAACTGAATTTGCATCAAATTACCTGGAGCAAAAAAAAAAACCAAGAGAAATAATAAAAAAAAAAACAATATAGAAAATATAATAAAATGAAACGTGTTGAGTTGAAAGAATTGATTTGTATTTATTGTTGTTTGTGTAAAGCACAGAATAAAAACAAAATCAAATAGCAAAAAGCCGCCAAAAGCTGTGTAGAAATATGAAAAAACAACACAAGAACACAAAGCGAAGAACAGACGACAAATCGTAGCAAGCAAGCAAGACAGCAAAAAGATAAAACAACAACAAAAAACACAAAATTGTTGGAAAGAATTTAGTTAAGAATGGAAACTGTAATGTGGTTACTCGCAGTGCTTCGGTGGGGCGATGTGCTTTTATGAATATTTTACCAACCAAAATGTCGGGTAAAAAAATTAGCAAATGAAAAACAGAACCAAAAACAACAAAAAAAACACAAACCAGTAATTCACGACTAGGAATAACGCGGGCAAAATGCTTAAACCTAAACATGTGTTCTGTTGCTGAGTTGAAAAGAGTAGGCAAGGAAGGGTAAACGAAGTGGAGCTTCGTGCGTGGCACACCAGAGCGAATGGCGCTCAAAAAAATGCAGAGGAAATATGCGCTGCGCTGCGCTATGTTGCGTTGCGTTGCACACAAAACAAAAACAAATGTGTTTGTGAAAATGTAACAGAAAATTTTATTCCAAAAACAGACTTCAAATTTTATAATCAGATTTTATAACGTAAGAAAAGCACAGAGAAAAGGAAGCAGCAAGTGGTGCAACAACAACAACGCACTGCTGCATACATCAATGGGTGTCGAGTGGAAACAAATGAAACTCATAAATATATATAGGATATATATATATATAAGATATATAAAATTTATATAAAATATACATAGAATATATATAAAATATATATAAAATATATATAAAATATATATAAAATATATATAAAATATATATAAAATATATATAAAATATATATAAAATATATAAAAACTATATATAAAATACATATAATCTATATATAAGATATATATAATATATAGATATATATATAATACAGATATACATAATATATAGATATATATAATATATAGATATATATAATACATAGATATATATAATATATAGATATATATAATATATAGATATTTATCATAATATATCACATAAGAATTATAACTAAAAAATTATCTAATATTTTTGGATTTCGATCTTAAATTCAGTCAAGGTTTAAAGTTCAAAAAATTTATTTACGCATTGAAAACTAATGAAGAATGGCAAAAAAAAAGTGTCAAGAAACTGTTTGCAAAATACAAATAAGATATATATATATTACAAGGGACCATGGTACATTAGGAAGAATGACATCCTCAGGGACCTCAAGATTGATCCGATTAAAAAATACATAAAGGATATAGCCCTGAAATTATTTACGAAAACTGACAGGCTTACCAGCACCGCGTTATCGAATCTCAGAATTGTTACAAACTCCTCAGGGAGGTATGCAGATCTGCGGTCAGTTATTGGTTAGTCTGATGAAGTGATAAACAATAATCTAGTCAAGACGTAGAGAGGGGTTATAAAGGAACCTCGCAGCGAATAGAGAGTAAAAGTGCTCTACTCACCACGTGTAGAAGTTTTGATAAAAAAAGCCAAAAAAATATACACTATAATATATAATGTTAAACTCATTGATTAACTAAATTCAAACAAAAACACAAAGTAAATTTGTGCAAATTTTAAACAAAAATTAATGCAATTTTCGTTGTTACAATTAATCTTGCATAGTTCAATTTCAAACATTTTTTTTATGATAATAACAAACTAAATATTTTCAAATAAGATTTATATTTTATATTACACGCCTTTTCACTTTTTTTTAATGTTCGCCAATTTAATTGTGATAGTATAAACACTTAATTTTAAAGGTGCGTTTAATTAGGATTCTCTAATTATGATTATGTAAACATAATATGCAACTAACTAAAATAAACTACCAACCGTTCTAACATCCCACCCTGTCCAAGTCGCTAACCATATTCCTCAATATATTACACTATGTTTAGGTGCGATTGGTGAAGCTTTTGTTTTTCCTTAATATGCCTCTCTTTCACAATTGACTATAAAATAATTCAGAAATAATATTTCTAATCATTATCTTAAAAAGAGGTTTAAGTACTTCTTACAAGAAAATAATCTATTACACTAACATATATGAAATATAATCACTACAATTTAATTCATCTTAAAGTAAAGTCGTTTTTGTTTCTCTAGAATTTCAACTTTTATTTCGAGCGTTATTTTTAGTATATTTCAATACACTTTTGCTTTCATCAGGAGAATTCCTAATATTAAAAACATCTATGCAACTTATAAACTACTTATACTTATTCAAATACTTATTCTTGAAGATACCATTTTACTATTTAGAATGCATTCGTTTAAGATAAGTAAACCCTTCACATCTTTTTCTAGACTTTTGTCGCCTACAAGAAAAACAAACGAATAAAGTTTCCTTAAAAATAGTGGGCAATACCGGGAAAAACAAAATTTATTACACTGACGAACCAGAATGAAATTTATCCTTAACTTGACAAATTAAGAATTTACTCTATAAATTTATTAAACTATGTGTATCTGCGTAAAAAGATAACAGCGTTGAATGATGAATACAATTTAGAAAAACTAAATATATAAAATCGCATAGCAAAATAAATATAAATCCTAAGAGCACTATAAATTTGAGGAAGAACTCTCATTATGTATCTCTCAAACTCTCTTACAACCTAATAGCCTAACAATCTAGCTCTCTTATAGCCTAACCTTCTTTTATACTTACTCCAAAATTATTGTTTATATTTTTTGTTGTCAATCGTATTATACTAGAATTATTGTATTATTACAATTATTATAAAATTGTTGCTCTAATTGCTTTAGTTGCTTCTAAATTGCATATATTACTTCTTACATTTCTCATTGCAGCTGCTCTGAGAGAAAATATAAACTGTGAATCTACACTCTAGACTCATTCCGTAAGAAATCTTAAATTTACAGTGTGATGTGAGTGGTGCTCAAATAATCCACACAATAAAGAGCAAACAAGCAGTCATCATTTTTGTGTGGGATCTATAAAATACTCACATAAATTATTACTTGTCGTTATAATCGGATGGAGTCCTCAATCAAAGTAATGAGCTGTTGGTGCAGATTGAGATTTACAAGTGTTTTGATTTGTCTGTATTTTATATAAACGCTGTTGTCAAGCCCTACATCTACTGGTATACCATATATTTTTTATCAAAGTTGATACAATATTTTAATAAACCGTACCATAGAACGTGTGCGCTATGCTTACGACTTCAAATCTGGCAGGGCATGCATATTGCCAGATAACCTATTATTTTAATAATTATCTTAATTAAGATAATCTTTATTATCTTTGATATTATCAATAGAACAAATAGTAATAATAATCAATTATTAGATCTATTAGTCTTAGTTTGGATAAAGAGCATTTTATATTAGAATTTATCTAATGCTATGAATGAGTTAAGGATTCCTGCAATGTTTTAATAGTCACTGAAGTACTATTGATAGTATACCCTCTTTTATATCACATTAAATTATTTTGAATTCCACTTATTACACCTTTGCAAACCAGACTCTTAGGAGGAAAGAGAGGATCAAAATTCATTATAATTGCATGACAGCTAAATAAAGCATTATCTTTTAAGTATAAAATTAATAGATAAACTAAAATTTTTTCGACTCCAATTAAATTTGTGGGCCAATAGAATCATCTAACTTACAGTTAGCATTCATTTCTTTGTAATAAAGAAATAAATAAAATACTGTATAATTGACATAGATTATAACACGCTCATGTTATGGTTTA
>NC_051846.1:13970296-14216944 GCF_002237135.1 Teleopsis dalmanni
AATTTTTTTTTCGAGACCAGCTATTATCCAGAATTTCATTCAATTGATTATGGCACGATATACGGGTACTAAAACCACAGCATACAGAGTCTGGGTTTTTATCCAAATGTGGTCTCTCTCAAAAAAAAAATACTCTCAAAAAATTTGTAAAAAATGTTTGGTACCTCTATCTTTAGGAATATAGCTTTAAGTAGCTGCAGAATTTCAAAAAATGTCTGCTACAAAATCTAACAAGAGGCTTAGCTGTATTTAGTATTGCACGGAAGTAATAGGCTTATGCATGCCTTAACAATTTAAAATTATGTTCATATACTCAATAATACCAATGTATTCTTTCTCATTCTTTCGCTAGCATAGCCGTGGTCCATAGCCCATACTGGTTTTTATAATTGTTTGGATTTGTAGGTGTTAATTACGAGTATTATAAATACCTGAAGAGTGACTCATATAGTTCATGACTTCGTCTTTGTATGCAAACTCATCTCCTATCAATTGCCATGGTAGTCACTGTGTCCTGGTATCCAGATGGTGGATATGTTGTTGTGTCTACTGCTCTCATTTATCAATTTTATTACAGGATTAAGATTTTAGAATTAATATCTAGAGAGATTCTATTCTCAGTTTTTAAGATATGTCCTTTCAGTACTATATTAGCAGTAGCTTTAAGTGCCACTGTTACAATTTTAAATAAATTGGCATGGTGTGATATTGTAAGTTATACCTTAAGCATGTCTGTTACTAAGTAAACACCTAACATTATTAGGTAGTTTTGAGCCGTCTGTGTAAATTTTCAATTGACCTTGAAGGCCGGGAGAATTATTTTGTCACTCATACCGTTTCCGTATAAATAATCTTAACTGATTTCGTTGACTCATTCAATAGTCAAACTCTTGTGCAATATCTGCAACTTTCTTCAGAACGCTAGATTGTTCTAGTTGTGATTTCTATTTTTCGATGCAGTTGACTTTAAATGTTCCTATGGCAGTATTGTCGAAAGCTGTTAAATCTAGGAAAAAATTAAGTTAAGCGTAAGGAGTTCTCCAACTTAAGCATCCTGTTAATAAAAGGGAAGTTGTTTCTTAAATTCGATCAGATTTTGCAACGATTATTTCGAGTGTCAGGCTCCATATAATTGCACCATAAAGTAATATCAGATTAACTATCGAGTGTCAGGCTCCATATAATTGCACCATAAAGTAATATCAGATTAACAATCGAGTTATAGAGATAACAGGTTTGGTTTGAAGCTCCACTTTTTGAGCATTGTTTGTTTGCAGGTATTAATTGGTAAGTTTTAAATCTGAAGCCAGAATATAGATCAATAGATGTTTATTTATATTTTCTATGAACTTCTTTCGGGAACTTCTAGCCCTGGTTTTGATGGATAGAGCACTTTGATAGTATTTGCATTTGACAATAAGCAAACTTGGAAAAGAAGTATGAGTGAATTATAAGACCAATGACTTAAATCTGTCAACCTTTGCAAATCTGAAAAACTATGTTATAAATGTTACGCGATTATGAAATCATAACTATAATTCATTTGTTATATGGCTTTAGCAGTTGGAGTGTATTAGCTTATCTCTTGGAAAATAATATTTGTCAGTTGAAAGTATAGTAGGTGGTTTTACTTTGCATTTAAAGTAAAAGAAGACTGACTACAGAAATGATTCTGTGAAGTATAGTCTTCTTAGTACACGGTTTTTATATTTTAGCAAATCAGTCTTATGATCAAAGTTAGTTGGTTTGAGTAGATTGTATTGAAGAGTGGTTGCTTGTGATCATACTTGTATTTAAGCTGAACGACGAGCCATATGTGGGTGTTTTTTTTTGACAATAATTCTATTTAACTTAATTTACACGTATCCCATTTCTATATTAGTGTCATATTTACTATGTCATGCATTTATATGGGTTTGGAAGAGAGCAATAAAATATATACGTTTTTAAGTATTTTAAGAAATTTAAGGAATATTTTATCAGCTCTTTAACTTCAGATTAGTTTGTTATCTTCAAGAATGCACCAGGCATTGGAGTTTCGAGTTACTTGAAATGCTTGCAGAAATATTATTTTCAATTACTACTTTTGATTCCTCAAGCAAATATGATTAACTTTGTATATCTAAAGATTGGAAATTGTTATATTCGTTCAAACAAAAATATTGTAATAAAAATAATGCATTAGATAATTTTCAAGCAGATAATTGCTTTTATTTATAAACAATTTCGGAGTTCAGCAATTAGAAAGGGGAAGGCGCATTTTTATGGCCTTTCGTAGTTTAATCAATATCTTTAAAAACAAAAATGTAAAGCATTATCTCCATTTTCCACTCGCTAAGGAACTGGGAGAACCGTTGTTTTATTTAAAATGATGCATTCACATAAACAATTAAAATCGAGAAATTCCTTGAAAGGCAATTTTAAACAATTCTTTTGACATAACCAGGCGATTGTCGTAAAATGGGGAATCGTAGAATTTTACGACCTTTCTTCTTGTTACTTTTTCAATTACAGCGCAAGTAACAAAAGATGAATTCCACAGCAGCCGATAGCACATGAGAGCATTACAATGAGTTGTGTATGAATTTTAAAATACTCATACCGTAAAATTACGCATGTGAGATACGCATAAGGTTCGCACAACCCCGGCGGTAGGTACGGGTAATTGTCTTGTTGGCTGCAGCCAGTGGAATCAATTGAATCATGCAGCAAGACAATTGAAGAGCACAAACGAAATCATCTTAAAAAGTCGTAAACGCTTTTCAACCGCAACGCTTCACAGATACTCATCCAGATACAGATGCGGATACCGTTGCAGATACGACGACGGATACAGCAGATATTTATGCAATAACTTTGGCTATCTAAGCCATACGAAAGGATTCCAGACATAAGCCCAAAGCAAGTGCGAGTGTATCTCATAATCTGGCAGCGTTTTGTCATGCTGTTCGATGATGGGCTCGTATGTGCGTTCTGCTCGAAATTATTTTCATTTTATGACTTTTCTTTTTTCTTTGAGGCGTCATAAAATCATAAAAATTTTTCCATATCCAAGTGCTGCGGATTACTTACTAACTTTTCTATTTTATTTTATGAAGTAATATTTTCTTCCTTTCGGTTCTTGTAAATAAAATGTTTTTGTATAAATATTTCTCTATATAAAAATCAAAAAAGTCAAACAACAAAAATTATTAGGTCAAATTTCCAAAACGGGTCATTAAATAATATCTGACATTAAAAATTATTAAAATAGTTTAGACAAGTCCAAACTTTTGTGATATTTGAGCCAAAATAAAAAAAAAAATTACTTGCATATATATATTTATGTACTATACATGCTTCTATGATTTCTTTGCGATCTGAAGAAACTCGTAGTTTTCAAAAATATTAAATAAATGAAAACCTGATAATAAAGTCTTAGAAGTAGATTAGTACACTGCGAAAGAAGTAAAATCATATCATTATATATATTTCTGTACTATATATGTCTTCATGATTTCTCTGCGATCTGAATAAACTCATATTTACAAAAATATAATATATATATGAAAATCTGAGAACTTAAAGAAATAATTCTGAACTTTTAGAAGTACATTAGTAGACTGGGAAAGAAAAAAAAATAGTATTATTATTATATATTTTAATGTACTATACATGTCTCCACGATTTCTCTGCGATCTGAAGAAAAGCATGGTTTTCAAAAATATTAAATAAATGAAAACCTGATAACTTAAAGTAATAATCATAAAGTCTTAGAAGTACATTAGTACACTGCGAAAGAAGTAAAATTATATTATTATATACATATATTTCTGTAAAAAACTAAAAAATAAATATATTATATATATGAAAATCACAGAACTTAAAGAAATAATCCTGAATTTTTAGAAGTACATTAGTAGACTGGGAAAGAAAAAAAAATAATATTATTATTATATATTTTAATATACTATACATGTCTCCATGATTTCTCTGCGATCTGAAGAAACTCATATTTACAAAAATATTAAGTAAATGAAAACCTGATAACTTAAAGTAATAATCATAAAGTCTTAGAAATACATTAGTACACTGCGGAAGAAGTAAAATTATATCATTATATATATTTCTGTACTATACATATCTGCATTATTTCTCTGCGATCTGAAGAAACTCATATTTACAAAAATATAATATATATATGAAAATCTGAGAACTTAAAGAAATAATTCTGAACTTTTAGAAGTACATTAGTAGACTGGGAAAGAAAAAAAAATAATATTATTATTATATATTTTAATGTACTATACATGTCTCCACGATTTCTCTGCGATCTGAAGAAACTCATATTTACAAAAATATTAAGTAAATGAAAACCTGATAACTTAAAGTAATAATCATAAAGTCTTAGAAATACATTAGTACACTGCGGAAGAAGTAAAATTATATCATTATATATATTTCTGTACTATACATATCTGCATTATTTCTCTGCGATCTGAAGAAACTCATATTTACAAAAATATAATATATATATGAAAATCTGAGAACTTAAAGAAATAATTCTGAACTTTTAGAAGTACATTAGTAGACTGGGAAAGAAAAAAAAATAATATTATTATTATATATTTTAATGTACTATACATGTCTCCACGATTTCTCTGCGATCTGAAGAAAAGCATGGTTTTCAAAAATATTAAATAAATGAAAACCTGATAACTTAAAGTAATAATCATAAAGTCTTAGAAGTACATTAGTACACTGCGAAAGAAGTAAAATTATATTATTATATACATATATATATATATAATTCTTCTGTACGTGTGTTGACAGTGAACTCCTCCTAAACGGCTGAACCGATTTTGATGAAATTTTTTGTGTGTGTTCAAGTGGATTCAAGGAAGGTTTAGATTCACAATTTGGCCCACTAGATAATGTCTTTTTAATCAATTTTTTATTTTTTTGTATCCATATACATTTATATTAAAAATTTAAAATTTATTCATGCTTACTTTGATTTGTTTAAAAACTTTAAAATCTCTAAAATGAATTGTAAAACTGACGTTGCATAGCTTAAGTGCATTTAAATTCCGCAGCATAATTATAGGTGAGCCAATTTTTAATCTTAAGTTATGTGGTGGTATTCCTGGTAAATCCAGCGAATTCAAAAATTCAACACACAAAAAAAAAGAATTATATATATAAAGATATAAATATCGTACAAAAAAAAATGCCACGTCTTCGTGGACGATGAGGAAATATTGGTCGACGGACTCGGAATTCACAATTACTCCAGAACCGTTAAATAGATCGGCAGAAAATAATGAAGATGTAAGAAACCAGGATACAATTACACGTGCTAATGAAAGTCAAGAGCAACGCAACGAACGCTAGGAAAATTAATTGCAAGGGGAAACAACGTTCGCCGGGTCAGCTAGTATACATATATTTCTGTAAAAAACTACTCGAAAGAAGTAAAAAATTTATTTTTAGATTATTAATTGATAGATGAGTTAAAGATAAAGGCATTTAAAAGGAATTAATAAAAAGAAAAAATTAACTAATTCAAAAAATGCGGTGTGATAAAATGCAAAATGTTAATAAACGATAGCAGACTGTAGAAAAATATTACTAATAAATGTGCTCTTAGTAGTGCACTTACATATAATTATAGATCAATAAACTGTATACAAAACTTTTAGGTATAACATAAAATACTGAAATCCCTTATTTTTTAATAGAATACATAATTTTATTTCTACATATCGTCCAATATTTGATCCATTAACAGTGGAGAAGTAAACCTCTATTTATATATATAACATTAACTGCAATCCTGTTTTACTTCTCTTGATAGTAATATAGGCAAAACGAAGAAATATTTGTAAAATTTGGGGTTCCACAAATCTATAATTCCATAAATTTGGAGTTACGTTCGAATCTATATCTCATTATTATTAGTTTACGATAATCAAGTGTCAATCTTTTTTCTTTTCTATTGGAAATAAAAGCAGCGAAAAGAAGAACAAAAAACGTTTTCGGAACTAATAACTTTTTGTCCCTTAGGTATAACAATTTTTATATATTTATGTTATAAATATATTAATAATTTGCTTTCATCACCTTTTCGATATCTATGGTTGCAAAACTAAAAGGTGGTAACTCCGGATTCTTATATATAGCTGATTATTCTTTATATTTAATGTTGTGATTGACTAATCACAGGTATATAACTAATTGTCATATACCTACTAGTAACCTAGAGAACTAACTATTTACATTTAAAGAGATTTGTCTTTAAATCACTATTTTGGTCAAGATCTAATCATACTTTCCTACTGCGTGATAATCATTTATTAGGTTAAATTACTTAGAAAATTTTTATGTTTTCCTAGGAATTTTTTATAAATTCGTTTTTACAAAAAATTTTATATTAAATTGAATTACAGTTGTATTATGGTATTTTACTTCTTTTAATGATAATTCAATTAAAGTAAATGCGAATTACAATTTTAATTCAAAAGATTATACAAGCTGCTCTAGCAGATTATAGTCTAGCAGATCACTCAAATTTGCCATTAATAAAAAAAATGTGAAGTGATTTAACTAAATATTTGTGAAACTCAAAAATATATAAAAAAGTAATATATGCCGCATATAGTACAATCCTTTAAATGTTCGAATTTTGTTTTAACTACGGAACTTAAACCAGATATAGAACTGTAGTATTTGGCATAATAGTTATAATGGTTTAAAGTATTTCTTGAAAACGCATATTTTTGGTGTTCTTTTACTTTTTGATTTATCATATAATTAAAATCATAATTGCTTGAGGTCAAATTCTACCAGCTTTTCTCTGAAAAGTAGAGTTTGGTAATATTATCTAGAAAATCAGTTGTTTACTTTTTGAAATAACAGTTAAAATTTAATTAAAAATTCGTGAATTCATAGTTTTAGAGTAGTCTAAGCAGTTTATTTATTTCAACAAAAAAGCTGATCAGTTTTTAAAACAAATGAGAGGTCAACTTTGTTTAAGTATTGGCTCCCTTTTTTGATATTCCCCTATTAATTGACAACTTTGAAAAATGAGATCAAGAGATTTCAGTACTGGCATGTTTTGTGAAAGGCACACACTTTAGTTACAAAATGTCTTATAAACCTTTATTTAGCTTTATTGGAATAGAAAGTTGTTTGAAAGTCGACAGGTGTATGATCTAGTAATGGCTAATTATTACTCCAAGTTTAGAATAGAAGACAATTTTTAGGAATAGCTTAACAGATCTTATGGGTCACATTATGTCATTGTTTACTTTTGAAGACGAAGTGAAAAATAAATACAGTCAAATTTTTAAAATTCCAGATATAACCACTAATAATGATAATGCTAGCCACCACTTTGATCCAAAAAGAGATTTTTAATGAACCCAGCGAGATAGAACATAACACATTGACGAGAACTTATTTGTTAAAGTCTTGGATGTAGCTAACGTACATATGGTCTATAGTGTGAGTACTTCTTGATAAAAACAAAAATAGTTTAAGTTTGCTGGCTTCGAGCAAGAATCAGCTTATAAAACTAATGAAAAACAAAGAGGAAAGTTAAATAAAAATAACAAACTTATTTCCATTATTTTTTCAGCGTTACCTAAGTCATTGGACTTCTATACAAGTATGCACTTTAGCTTAAACTATCTTTTACACATTAGATATATATTGTACCATGGTACATTAGGACGAATGACATCCTCAGGGACCTCAAGATTGATCCCATCAAAATATATATAAAACCCTGAAAATATTTGCGAAAACTGACAGACTTATCAACATCGCGTTACCAAATCTCAGAATGGTTACAGGCTCCTCGGGGAGGTATGCATATCTGAGGTCAATTGCTTAATCTGATGAAGTGATAAACAATAATCCAGTCAAGGCATTAAATGGGTTTTGAAAATACCTCGAGTTAAGAAAGGGAAAAAGTGCGAAAGTGCACTTGTTGAAAGAGCTTCAACATAATAATAGATACATATTATATGTAATGGGAGATTCTTTAAACACTTTAAGAACCATTTTAGGTTTACTTAAGATATAAAGATATTATATGTATTAGTCGTTTTCATAGCATTTGCTTTAATCCTTTTTTGTATTCTAAGGCAATCAAATTTGGTAGTAATAAAATATTCTTCTGTAATTAAGAGTTTTTATGAACTGTGACCAAAGTTGTCACTTAATTTTATGGAAGAATATAGTAAGTGTAAATTATGCTTACCCATTATAAAATTTTAATATTTTGTCTTCTTTGAAAATACAAAATAAATCTATGAACTACACAAATAAACATGAAGAGCAGAACAAATCACTAAATAAGACACTACACTATTTAGGAGACAGTGCCATAGTTCGAAAGGGAAGACCACTGTTACTATCTGATTGAGGCGACATCAATGTGACATACCATACATATCAGATAGCACCTCTAATATTTCTTTCTCCTGCTGTGAGATAAATCTACTAGAGATCGTTCTAGTCTCAGTGTCAAAAGTCGCATAAATTCTTGTTAACAATTGTGTGCGGTTGTCATTTTGGTTTTAATGATCGGTAAAGGGCACGTTTTACCAAATTTTTAACACAGGTAATTTGGGCAATTTGAAGTTAACGATGTGTGGCAATTTAAGATACTTGGCGGGCATGTCAAAGAGCACAGATCGTCTACGAATACGTTTCCCTTGATCGTTTTAAATTGGCTTAGTTTGTATAAAAATAGTATCACACTTATGCTTGCAGCATTTGTGGCATGTTAGGAACTTATCTGCTATGCAGCAAAGGCAGCTACTTTGTGCAACATGACACATGTCATATGCGTGACCGTCAGCGAAAGTATCTGAGACTGCATTTCAACGCAGATTAATGCTTGTTGATCGACGATTTGTTTATCTTTGCAGTTGATAGGGAAGTTACTATACACACAATTACTATTAGAATTTTTTGTTCTGATCTGATCTGTTTTTGAATTGAAGTGTTAATACCGTAAACACATTAAACTCCTCTGCGCGAGTATGTGCTGTATTTGTTGACAGACCCGATCATGTCAACATACAGCTATAATATTATTTAATGTGGCGGTGGGCGAGTGATTAGCTTAATAATAATGCATCAAAATAAAATAAAAATAATTAAATTGAACTGAATGTTTGAAGATTTGTGTTCAAGCAATTCATTTAAGTAAAATTATTTGTCCACATCTGCCGATTTTACGTTGGATGTGCTTCTCGCTTCTCGTTTCTCGCTTCTCTATTATTTTTATTACGGCTCGTTCACTAGGAAAAGATACGCCTGAACGCAATGAAAATAAGTAGTTTAGTTTGTTATGCGTTGAATATGTTAATGATATTATCTACTTAATCCCTGTGTATCGCTTACAGCACACAATATACAAAACATTTATAAAATAGCTGAGTAAATATTTTGATTAAACGCATTTGCCAAGTGAGAGTTTTTTCGCTTATTTTGTATGTGTTGGCAGATTGACATTTTAAATAAAAAATATAATAAATTTTAGAACTGCAAACATTAACAACAAGTAAGAAAAACAATAAAACTTTACAGATAAACATAAAAAAAATGTAATGTATACTGAGCGAGTAAAGCAAAAGTGGGTTTCAGTAATTTTTTAGATAAAATTGACACAAACAAATACTCGTGCGTAACTGAACCGTAGCCTAATTAGATACAATCATATAATGGGCAATTATAATAAATAACAAATAATAAAAATAAAATAAAAATAATAAAATAAAATAATATATAAAGTCTTTATACAGGTGAAGCAAAAAACTACCTGTACCTAAAAAGATACACCACAGTAAAGCTACTGAAAGACAAAGTAATAACTTTAGGAAACCATAAAAGCTATTCTTAAAGCAGTTTCTAATATTGAACAAAATCTGAAAATAATAAATATATAGTCAATCTTAATCTACCATCTATTCTCTAAAGTGCCCACAAATCAATACACGTTTGGAGACATTAGTAAGAACACATAAAAGAAAATTTCTAGAGCCACTATTCACAATATAAAATTGAGCTAAAATAAGAAAATATTAGTAAAATAATATTATATTATTATTATTATAAAATAAAAAATTGTATTAGAAATAAAAATAAAACCCAAGAAATAGCTAACTGCATTTATCTTAAGCAAGAGACAAAATTTTACAAAAATAAAAAAAAAATTAATTTTAAATATTTTTTGTGAAAACCATAGTCCATAGATTACCGTAGAAGGATGTGGCGTTAAGTAGAATAAATTAAAAAAATTTTCAAAGACCCCAACTACAATATGCGACGAAGCATAACATACTCAGAAAATAAAATAAGAAATAGCCAAAGTGGCAGCTACCAGTATTAAAACTTAAGAATATGAAAAAAAGCGCAAAATGATTTTAATTTTTATATTATATATTTATTGCATATAGGTATACTACTTTTTTAAAAATTTATTCATTTTATATATATATTTATTCCTATTTGAGCCAGTGAACTTGAGCAATTTCACTCTTAACTCGAGGTGTTTTTAAAACCCCCCTTTACGCCTTGACTGGATTATTGTTTATCACTTCATCAAATTAAGCAATAATTGACCTCAGATCTGCATACCTCCCCAAGGTGCCTGTAACCATTCTGAGATTTGATAACGCGGTGTTGGTAAGTCTGTCAGTTTTCGCAAACAATTTCAGTACTCTATCCTTTATGTATTTTTTGATGAGATCAATCTTGAGGTCCCTGAGGATGTCATTCGTCCTAATGTATCATGGTACTTTAAAAAGTCTTCTCAGAGCCTGACTTTGTGCAATTTCTAGCAGGCGAATGTAAACGCTACACAAACATATATGTATAAGTGACGGACGAACTATTTGGTTATATTTCAGTTTCATGTTCTTAGCATTGAGATTTTCATTTCTGAATAGCGGTTGGAGGTGATGAAGAACAGTGAGGAAGGCACAGATATTAAAATGAGTTGCATTTCTATGATAGTCTTTCAACTTCTTTTAAATATAATTCAATTTAACTAAATGCGAATTACAATTTTAATCGAAAACATTATAGAAGCTGCTCCAAGCACTTTTTATAATTTTATTTAATAATGTTTAACTCGGACCTCATAGAGCGACGCATCATTATTTAGAAAGAAGAAATGCGAAGTGACTTAACGAGATAACTGTTCATATTACAAATATAAAATGTTTAATGAGTATTAATTGGGTTACTGTTATACTTTAGGGGCAATTTTTGTTAAAGACCGTGTTGCTATGTTAACTGTCCTTATAACCAGCAGAACTTCAACAGGTTCTCCAATACCTTCTTCTCATAGAGAACTGGTTCTAAAACGTGGATTTTTTCCAATCTGTAACAGGTGGAGAAAACTCATCCGTTAGTTCCGAAAATACATGAATACAATCAACTATACATATGTGTGCGAAAAATTTCTATAGTGTTTTTTTTTTAATTTTTGACTTTGTGGTTTTAGTGTAGTTGGTCGATAAATATTTATTTCATGTTTTTTCATATCGTGTGATGCTAGAATCTGACAATTTGAGTTTTATCTATAATAATGTATATACAGAGATATGTATATACCGATATCATTGTAGATATATAGTTCATCTGATCTAAGCTGAGCACTGATTGAATGCATGAGTAAAATGAAAGCGTTTTAATTTGAAATTAATTTGAATTGACATTAATAGTGCAATTTAAATCTAGTATATATCACATTTTTAACATATATTTTAATTACTTCAGCACACGAGGTTGAAGTTCCCTTCCTTATCCAACTATGAGTTCCATCATATTATTGACTCTAAGTGATTGGAAGTCTCTGTATAACTTTATAATTACTTTATTATAATAATAATTTATAATTATTTTATTATTATATTTAATTCTAATGTAAATTAGTTGTATTTAATTCTGTGCTAAATTAGAATTTATTATCGTTTGTTTTTAGTAAATTTCCATAATAAAAAATTATTTATAATTAAGGTTGCGTTGCTCTACTAAAGATTGTTTATGATTTAAAAACAATCTTTATTCTTATTTAGTTTTTGCTTAAGATTTTTATTTATATTTATTTAATGATTTGCCTTTGTTAATTGCATTCAAGCAAAAGTTTTTAAGCGTTAATGCAAAAGTAATTAGTTTCCACTTTGTACGCCCTGCGCCTTGTCAGAGAAGAGAAGTTAAGAGCTGGGCGGAGTTCAGCAAGCGCAGAAGGAATAAAGTTTCTTCAGTGCATTTTTGCATTATTTAAATGATTTTTATTTTATTTTTAATTTTTTAGTGATAATTCGTTTGTTGATGCAAAGAAAGTTTGCACTTTAAGCAAAAAAAGGAACTTGGCAAGGCCAAACAAATATTTTCGAAATATCCTAATGACGTTAGCACATCGAGTGTTGCGCCCCATACAAGCTGTGAAAAAACGGAGAAACTCTTTTCGTCAAGCTTTAACCCCTCCCACCAGTAACATAAATGCCGAATTATTATTAAACAGCCCAACAAAAAAGACTTACAGAAAACGAATAAAAGGCGAAACTATAAAAAGTGGAAAATAATAGTATAAAAAAGTCATTAGTTGGGCTTAACGCTGAATACTGTTCTTAAGTAGCGCCACAGTGTGACTGACGCCCATGGCTTAAGCAGCACAATTCCATGTGCACAAATAGTGTACGACTTTTGCCGGAAACTGCAGTAGTAAAAAGTGGAAGCAGTTGAATAGTCTAAGGAAGTTTAACAATTATTCAAATTGAAAAATTTTTCAAAAGACATTAGCATCACCGAATTGTAACAGGCGTTAGTGTGGGGATCAGTCCTACAGTCCTACAATCCTACAGTTCTACAGTCCACAACCCACAACCCTCAACCCCATATTCTCACATACTCGTGCATCCGCTTAATAGGAATGAACCTTCGTAATTTCTTATTCGCCTTTTCCCTTTGATGCTGTCATGTGCTTTACGCTGCTGAAAAGCAATTCATGTTAAACTTTTTCCACTCGCTCCGTTCCTCTACTGCGATGCAACAATTTTTTAGGGGCGCACTTTCGCACGTTCTTGGTTTTGTTCTTCTGGTGCGATATTTGCCAAGAAAACATAGGAACTACTTTGAAATACAAAAAGGATTACAAGCAAGTTCTCTTTCATGAAGACATAATACTCGTATAGCGGAAATACAGTAGAACCGGGTTATGATCTGAGTTGAAAACAGTTTCTCTAATTTCTAAATAATTTTAATCGCATTACAAAAGTAATATTAAAATTCATGTATAAACAGAATAACTCATCTTATCACACAACTGATAATAATACGAATCTAGAATTACATCCACTAAGTTCTTTGCTAGAAAATAAATTTTCTGTAGCGACTTAACCACTGTACTAGTGAAGTTACTAGCGATTAACTAAGTTCCATCCACAAGGGAATGCTTCATTGTTGCTTTAGAAAACAAAATCAAAAGTGATTATGCATATTCCACCCATGAGCACGTGCAGCTTCCTGTAGTAACAGTAGCGGACTTACAATAAAACGGGGGATTTCTCTCCAGTAACTTAATGCGTAGTTGTTCTCATTTTCTTGAGTAAATCATCTGTGAATTTAATGATGGTTTGCGGTTTTTTTTTAATACAATAAGTTAAAATTTAAGCTCACCTAAACTATTTTTTTGTAGTTCTGAGACGCTACAGTTCTAAGAGAAAATTTTGCCAATAAGACAACTTCCATAAATTAAGCATAGGTCTTCATAACTGTATTTATAACCAACGACTTGATGAAATATGATTAAGCTAAAGAACCCAGAGATTTTTAAAGCGATTATCTGCCGTGAGGGCTTAACAAACATATCAGTATAATGTGTCGATAAATGTTCTATTGGAACTTCATAGGACTCCGTTGATATCAATTTAGGCTATACGTTTGTATTTAGTTTCCTTCGTGGAAATGAACGATTACTCTGCTGATCTGTGGGTCACAGCACCTGGTTGAAAAATGCAACTTTACATCGAATAAAGTGAATGCAGTCATTCTACTAGCATAAATTTGATCAACCATTATTGGTTAGGACAGCGTGCCCTAACTGTCAAGGTACCACATTTTACTCGCTACCATGCAAGTGAAACTCACTCACTATCAATATACCCCAAGCAATATTGGATGGTGCCTACTAATATATTTTAGATATCTCTTAATACAAGCTATTATCTCTAGAATATTCTATGCCGAACTGAGAGCTTAATCGTATAAGCTACAGTCGTTCTCTACAGTAGCCAGAAATGTCTAAAAGGACATAAAGTACGATTACGATTAAGTTACAGTCGCTGACTACTCTATAGCATATAATTAAATTAAATTATAATTAAATTAAAAGTGCGTTAGGCATTAGTTAGTCAATTTTTAACACAACATATCCATATATAAAACGCAATATTATGAGTAATGATATATAAGTTACCTTTGCAAATATCTATTAGTGTCCGGACTTTAAGATCCAACTAACTAAGATTGGCACGCAGTTAAATCGTAATTTAACAGCATTATAATAAGCTATAGTTGAAGAAGAATAGCTCTGAGAATTAAAAAAAAAACTATATTATAAAGTAAGTTACTTATTGAATTGAGATCTCGGCATTGTTAAAACTTCATATATATAGCATTCAGTTGTTTAGTCTAACTATTCTTAAAAGAAGTATGGGTGAGTCAGAAACGACCTTACTCTATGGCGGCTCAGGTAATGTCGCAAGTAGCGGTGCAGTACAGCACAGATGGAGCTATTTTTCATGCTGCCACAGCTTGTGGCTAAACACACGTAAAGCTTTTCTCTTAGCTGCGGCAAGTCACGGCTTAAGCCTCACAAATATCTGCTGTTGTTAAAATAGAGAAAGACACGGAAGAGTATACTGATTTCTTAAACACTTTTTTAAAATTTTAAGCTTATTAACCTCTAATTGCTTATTGACCGTCCTTGATTACTAAAATAGAACTTTAGCCCCTGGTCTTTCATAGACCACAGGCTGACATTTTTGTAACTATTTCCTTAAAGGGGGTTTTAGTTTCACACTGTGGCTTTCGACAATTTACACATACCGTAAAAAAGTGAAATTCAATTAGATTCAGCACTTCAAAATAATTGTTTATAAATCTATCATCTAGCGTAAAGCATTTGAACTTCTTTTGAGCTACTTGAGGTCTATTTATAGTCTTCAAATTATACGATTTTTGATGGGCATTTTAAAACGTTTCTTGGATGTTATATATTTTATCTGCGATTAATTTTGTGGTAAATAATAAAAGAATAAAACTTCGGTATATTTTTAGTAGCTGTTTGTAGATATAGAAAATTTAGGGGTTTGAAATTATGCCTAGTATCAAGTTAAGTATTAAATTCGTCTCGATATTGTCTTGGGAAAATCGTGATTATTATAGCATTTATATACAAATTGTGAATACAATTTAATGCAATCATTAGAAACTCAGTTTGACATCCTCACTTGAAAGAAAACTATTACTGAACTATTTTATTATAATCCTTAGCATCTCTAATTTGTTCCCATATTGTGCAATACTGCAGAAGAGATTTCGAAGTAAAAAATTTGTTTCCATATTTGCATTTTTATTAACGAAATTATCTGCGAACTTTGTGCTCAGCGAAAAAATCTGCACGGTCCTCACTAGTGCCTGGCTGTCAACACCATTCGGGGTTTTTTTGTAATTACATTGTCTTTCAGATGCTTTTTTCCGACATTTTTTGCGATTCCGGCGCTGTTGCCCACTTTTTGGAAATAAAATGTTCCACTTCCCTAATGCTCTCAGGCGTCATTAAGGACTCAAATACTCAAAGTCCTCAAAGCCGTCAAAGTTTTGCAAAATTTTGTCATTGCAGTTTTTGCCGCCTTTTGCGTTTCTCATGCTCCTCCTGCATCTTCTGCTGTTTCTGTTGTATTGTTGTATGTGTCCTATTGTTGTATTGTTGTATGTGTTGTAATTAACATGCACAAATATTCTTTTGAAATAATTTAAAAATGTTGCTTACAACTGTCGTATATGCGTGCGAAAATTTTTGTGTGAGATTCTTTGCACTTCTATGATTGCAGTTGAGGGGCTGATAATCATCATAACTAATTGAAGGTGCACTTAAAGAAATTATAATTCGGGGATAAGACATCTTGTAAATCATGAACTCATTAGATTCATAATAGTCATAATAATTATCATTAATCATTAAAGGAGCTTTTACGAATTACGTTTGACTATAACATTAGGTTAAACATCGAGGAGCAATAAGTTGAATCTTGACTGACTTGCCCTTAAAATTACATTCAGGTCATTTTTTTCTTCAATTGTATCGCATACACTATTCAATTCGGAAAGAATGAATAATAGAACTTGGTAAAATTAATAGAACTTTCTCAATATTGGTTTGTTTGTTAAATGCATAACATATATAAATAATAAATAATTAAAACTATAATAATTATTATAATTATAATAATAATTAAAACAACTAGTTTTTTTAAAGCTATTTAATAATTTCCGTGGAGCCTATAATGCACACTTAGTATCTCAAGTTAGTCAAGTGTTATTGATGGAAAATGAGGTTAAGTAATATTGTTTGGGTTCGACTGACTATTACGTAGGGTTTGGCCTGGACTGTTAAGGAGAACATAAATTGAATCAGTTTTGATTATGTGTTTAACGTTATACTTGAACAGATGGAAGTGTTTATGAGGTTAGCGCCGACGTTGGAAACATATAAATTTACTTAGGTCAATGTACGGTAAAAACAATTTTTTTACTACTTCAGATGTTTGCTTTTTTTCCTGAGAAATGATAATCACAGTTAACTTAGGAACCGAATTTCTTTTAAAGTATACTTTTAATATGTTCATTACACTAAGTCGAAACCTTCGTTATTTTTATAAAAATATGAAAATATTCCTCAACGGATACGTCAGAGTTTGGGAATTGCTTTAGATTTCTGTTTTTATGACACGTAAGAAAAAATAATTTAGACAGTACCTGATGTGTTTTTCTAACAAATGAATATAGATTTCGTAAAATTTGGATACGAATAGATATTATTCCACGATTTATTCTAAACATTATTGAGGTAACATAAACATATTCCTAATATGCTTGGAAAACTTTTGATGAATGCGATACAGTGGATACTACTCTATGGATGTAAAGTATGGGTTGTCTTATTAAACGTAGATTGTTAAAAATATGTACTTAATGCTATATAAAGTAGAGCTGCTTTTGTACTTGCAGGAACAATTTCAATCGTCTATGTTGTAATAGAAAAAAATAAACGATAAGCATATAAAATCATTGGAAATTACAATAAATCCAACAAATGAATGACCAAGCAAAATAAAAAACAATTACTGGTTGGGAAGAAAGATACATGTCTGAAAGTAACGGCAATTGGACAGTCAAACTAATGCCACTATTAGGTGAATGGCTTAAAGTGAAACAGTGGAAACAGTGTCACATAGATGTCGACGGGTCGTGAATTCTTGAGCAAGTTTGGAAATAGAATTAAAAAGAACGCGTCTTACACATAACTTTAACATCATACGAAAAATACCTTCTTTAATTGTTGAACTAATGGAAAAGCTTAATATAACTGATGTCGTTGGAAAAATTGTGGAATCGAAAAGAAATTGAAGCCTTCTAGCAAACTTTACAAAAAGATTGCTAAAGAAAAACAAAAATGGATTCATAGCAGAAATAACAGATTCATAGTAGAGATATGGAAGCAGATCTAAGAAACACAACATGGTTGCAATGACCAAATTAGTGACTCTATCCGTAGTAATTCTGAATCGGTTCTGAAAGAACGAGTATCTACGAAGAGGGAGTGTTTTAGTTCGTATAATACATATTTTTATTATTTATTATTTTATTATTTTAAATCGGACACACCATTCTGGTGACAGTCAGTTTGATCTTCTCACCTCAAAAACAAGAATGTTTCAGGAAAAGAAGTTATTGGTACGGAAATTGATCAATGGACAACAGGTAATCTTCAGTTGTTTAAATATATTCTAAAAATTAAGAAATAAAAATATATTCAGTTCATTGTATTGTGATTATTATGTGTTTATGAATAATAATATTAATAAATAAATTTTATAATATGATGAACTGCTCCACAAATCCATCCAAGCAATTTTATTGAAGCAACCAGCAGACATTTAATGATGCTCACACTCAGCACTGCGAACCCGATATTCCTTTGAGTTGATTTGGTTAAGTTGCAGCAATGCAGACGCCAAACTGTCTGCTGAACATTTTTAGCCTTCATCCAGAGTTGTGGATGCGAGCCGTTCTATACGATTTCAAATGCTTATTTATTTGTTTATGAACTGTTAATAAGACTTGCGTGTGCCCTGCGAGTATTTTATTTCGCTGCTGGAATCATTACACAAAATAATGGAAATTTACAATTTATAAACACGTGCGTAAACATTTAAATTTGTATAAATTTGGCTTGTTCTCACATTGTACGCAGTGCAACTAGTTACTTGTGCCATGACTCCAGAATGTCTGGTCTGGTCTGGTCTGGTCTGATCTGTTCTAGCTGAAATTGGTCTGGTTAGCTGCAGCTAATTGGGAACTCCCAAAATTAAACAGCATTGCACTGGCCTTTGTATAATTAATCTTAAAAAATGGTTTTATGTTTAAATTTGTTTTTTGTTTTTTTAATTGCACTTTGATGCTTGCCGCTGCCCCTGGTGCTGTGGCATGTTGAGCTTTTTGCGTCCCACTCTCACCATTCCAAATATTTTCACTTTAATTTCATTTAATTGCATCGCTGCTCCCACCAGCTGCTGCAATTATGCATAAACAAATTTTTGTGAAGCTTTGATGTGGTCTGCACTTGGAGTATGCGTTCTCGGCATGCATGTAAGCTGCACTTGCGGGGGGCTATCATTCATCAAGGCATGTGCTGCACTGCCAAGTGGCACAATTCGTGGTTCTGTGGTTGGCATACAATCGAATTTATTGAAATTTTATTTTGCATTTCAATCAACGACAACATTTCCAGATTTGACATCCATCAATAGATTTTGATGTGACAATGACACATTCTTGTTGTTTCCCAGCAGCCAAACATGGTTTTCTCTTTCGGAATTTCGTTCACATTTCTTCACAGCTTTGTGCATTCCGTTCACTACTCCCTAATCCAGCTCACTCTCAGTGCATATAGGAAAAAATTCGTTTTTACACAATTTTCAGAATTCTGGGAACTAATCGCAATTAAATTTTTATACTTTTGCACAAAGGTGGTCTTTGATTTTTACTTTAATGATTTGTTATTTCACTGGAAACTACTCGAATAGTAACCAATTCATCCGCAGATACAGAACGACTTGCTCACTTCCATCAACTGCACGCATTATCGATACTCAAGTAAATTCCCTCGTACCGCTTATGGGATTGGAGCATATAATTTTATGATTTCCATGGATTATTATTTTAGAATCCGGTGTTGTTGTTGTTGTTGTTGTTAGTGGTGGTGTCGGGATTGTTGATGATGTTGTGGCATCTCGTTAACTCATTGTGATCAGTGTTTGTGTTCTTTGAGATGCAAAATTTGTTGTGCCTTGCGCTGTTTTGTTTGTTTGTTTGGTTCTTTTTACGCCTTTGTGTGGCACTGAAAATTTTCTTTGAAGTTTTCGCACTTTTCATTATTATTTGAAAATTTAAAAGTTGTAAATTATTTTTCACGGAATTAAATAAACGAAAGTACTTTACTGTGTTTATCGATTTTGACATTCTTAATATGTAAAGGAAATAATTACGTCATCAAATTATTCATCCATTATTGGAATTTTTTCTATAGAAAAATCTTTGAGATATACACTTTAGATTTCTAAAATGTAAGAAAGTGTTCAACACTATTTAAATAGTTTAATACTTGTGACAGAAAGTTCCAAATAACAAGAGTTCACAAGAGAAGTAGACATGTTGCGAATATTGGCTTTGCAAATGGGAAAAAATTTTTAATATAACTATATATCATGTAGTTAATGTGAGAGTCTAGATCAGTTTAGATTATTACGACGATACGTGATCTAATTAACGTTGCGGGTTCATTGTGTTGCCATATAAATATTGAGCGATCTAAATTACTTTAACCTTTTTAATGACGCCTTTAGATGCTTTCCAAGAGACGGTTTTTCAACTGGCTAAAATCCTTCAGGAAACTAATCGCTGCACATTTACTGAAGAGTAATATAGCAGATGTGCAGTACTCTCTTCGACTTCCCCACATTAGTTAATTATAGTCTCATTAAAATCTGCTTGTTGAATAAATGGTGAGTATGTTGAAAGATTCATCGATAATCTGTATTTAGGTTAGCTTAAGACATGTGTTCCAAGATAAGATAAATTTATCTCATTTTAAATTTAATTTTTCAATGAAAAAAAAAGAGTTTGGGAAAATCTCTCTTTTTTTGGATTTATGATGTTTTTTACGATCACAGTGTTATAAATAACTTTGAATTATCTTAGTTGTATCAAAATTTTATGTTAATAGAATTATTGAATATAGGTGCAATTTTTGTTAAAAATAATGCATTATAGGAAAACTTTTCGCAAAACAAGGATTTACTCTTTTTAGTTGTTGGAAAGCACTACAAGCCACCGTGTGAGACTTTAACCCACTTAAACTACCCCGTGGGAATGAAACGCTGCATACAGACACTAAAAGTATATTTTACTCTAAATCTCTAGTCTTTGAATAATAGTTTTCTTTTAATCAAAAAACTGTATTTTTCATTTATCGTTCCCATAAATTACGAAAACTTTCGGCTCCTTTTAAAGAAGTGAACAATCTTAGGTAAAGATAGAGGCTGTTATTTGAGCAACTTCCGATGACAGAGTCGAGTACTTTAAGTCTGAATATTGATCAAGAGGAAATGTTTCATGTTATTATCATCCTTCAAACAACACGACATTAGCTGTTGTCAACTGGACATATGTTAATCTGTTGTTAGCGAGGCCAATACAAAAGAAGTATTTGGTAGAAGTGGTGTGACCTTTTCACTGCTTTCAGGAACTAATTGCTTTCTACCTAAAATTGTGGTTTTGCCATTTATTGTTTATTTTAGATTAAGTCCAATCGTCACTAGCTAGTCTTATAAGAGATTTTGGTAAGCCCAAAAATAGTTGCGGTTGTATTAGAACCGATTTCTGTAAGTTCGTATGCAACTTCGTTTTCTCATATGCAGAAATACCTAGAAGTCTATCGTTCTGTCTATCATCACAGTTAAACTGACATATGTATTCATATACTAGTTTTATTGATATAGTCAAATTGAACAGATATTTAAACCCATCTTCACTGTCACTTAGAACTACGATAAACGTCTTTAATTCATCTTAATTCAGAAATTAGTTATATGGATTTCATATTGCTAGCACGTCTGTTTGAAATTCCGATGCATGTTAATCTAAAGTGGAGTAGTATATGCTATCCAAATAATCCCGAAAAATAACAGCAATCTTTTAAGTTTTCGAACCATAGGTAAAAGTTCGTGAAATGAATCGGATGTTACCAAGTAAAAAATAATCGAAAGAAAAAATTATTAAAAAAAGCTTGGTTGTCTATTGCAATTTACAAATAAAAGAGGCACTCCAAAACATTTATGCTGATTTTTGTGAATGTACTCAATTATAATAATCTATCAGAAAATGATTGTCTTGCTTATTAGATATAAATTGCATAGGCATTTTTTTTAGTTAAGACACTCATATTGCAATCAAAAGCTGGCTTTCCATGTAACATTTTAATTAGGAAATATGTTTTTTGTTACAATTCATTCAATCTATCGTCACCAATATAATACCCGGAACATATCTCCTCTGCGATGGTAATATATATAGAATAAACTATTAAACATTTTTTTATATAAACATCATTTAATTAAGGAAACTATTTTGTGTAAAAACATGTTTTTATATTTAATATAAATCAGTTCATTACACTTTAAATTTTTAGAATTTTAAATTTAAATGAAATGCATTTTTTCCCTTAAGAGAAAACTAGTATTGAAAGACTGGAAAGTTGCAATCTCAGTTACATACAAGATACTTTAAATATATCGGCATACATGCCTAGCTGCTGATGGCTTATTTACTCCGCTAAGTTTCGTTTGAATAAAAGCCTTAATGCGATCAAATAAGATATAAATTTTGCGACCAGTCAACTGCATCTAGCGTTGCAACGCATCTCACCAGCAAATACCGCATGCAATTTAATGCTGTCTAAGATACCACATCCGCTATTCTTAACATTTGCCTTGGACGATGTACACAATTGACGTACACTTTACCGGTTTGGCAATCGCCGGAAATGGCTAAAGTACTTTTCTACTACTTTTGCGTTTGTCTGCCTCCCTGTTTCCCCATTTCCCTGTTTATATCTGCTACTGCCTGACTGTTTGTCTGCTTGTCTGCTTGCCTGTTTGCCTGTTTGCCTGACCTGATATACGAGTATGTACAATGTTTCTATTACGATTTCTATACTATCCACCTCTCGAGAACAGTCGCTTTTATTCTTGTGCGGGTATGTTTGCGTCTCTTAAAAGTATCTACCGAATGCATCTGCATTCTTTCCAACAATTTAATGCATACCAAGGCCTTTGACTTTCTTCTCTCAAATGTTTTTCTATATAATTTTTTCGGTTCGGTTTGTTACCGTATTGCCTGCAAGAGGAAAGAAACTTTTAACTGTGCCTGCAGGAAATGAAGAAAGAAACTGACATCCTGTTCCTCTTTCTGTGCACAAGTGAGAGTTACACATGCAACGGAACACATTGGCTAAGACACTTTTTCTTGTATATATTTTATAAATAATATTTTTTTATATTTTCTTCATTTTGTATTCAACACGAAGATTATACACTTTCCGGATAAATCGCTTCCAACTGCAGATGCGTAAGTGTGTGCGGATGAGGATGACGGTGTAAAACGGCACATTACTCGTAAGTTATTCGCAATCGAATTCGCCACCATTACGAGGAAGAGTCTATCTTGGAAATAATTTTGGTAACAGTTGAAATTGCAAAATTATTTGTAGAATTTTGCACAAAATTTACTGCGGTTTGCGGCGCACTTCTGTGCTTTCCTAAATGTATCTTAAATAGTTGCGGACATACAAACACACCGAAGGCGAAGGATAAGCATCTGCAACTGTGGAGTTTGGCAGTGCATTTCAGTGAATGTACCAGTATTTACTTTTAAATTTTTACCGTTTGGAAAAGCACGAGCAATTGGCTTAAAGGCCAAATGCCTATTTTTGCTAATATTTTAATGTCATGCAACTATCAAAACGCTGGCAAAATCGGTATAACGTTTTTGGCTTGACTGTTCGTTTTGCACCTGTCTTAAATATTTATAATGCCTTTGATTACTTGAAAGGATATCTATGTATTGCGAACATTACCAAAATTGAACTGGATTATCTAAATGCCAATATTTCTCTTACATATAACTAAGAGATGAAACCATTGAAATGAGGAAACCATTGATTTGTGAACTGAATCTTTGTCAAGAGAGTTTGAATTGAATTCTAAATTTTGGTATAAATGAAATGTATATTTAATATGAAAATATTTCAGTTATGAAATTTTTTAATATATAATATAAATAATGATATTAACGATTTTGATTTGTTGCTTGTGCTAAATAGGATTTTTTTTTAGTAAAACATTTTCAGATATTAAATAGAGAGATGAAAAATATATGAGTTGAGATGGAATAGCTACAATTAAAGTCTGTAACTTATTAATAAACTCTATTTAACTACTTATTAAATATTTCAATATCAATTATATTATTACTTTGATATATTAAACCAATAGCAAGCAAAAGTTAAAGCTTATATTACATCCATCAAGAGTAAAAGATCTTACTTTACTTAATTCAGAAAGGAAGAAAATTAACCAGAGTCTTAAAGTTGATATATCTATATACAATACAGTTTATAAAAAATTTTACTTATGAATTAAATTGGACACTAATAATATTTTTGTTACTAAGTATACTTAGTTCCAATTGGTAAACCCTTAAGAAGAAAAAGTTTTCTTATAAAGATATATTATAAGTAAATGATAAATTTTATATTAGATAATAATTTATATTCTGGGTAATTCATTTGTAAAAACTATCCATGTTTTTACTCTTGATTATACTATGTATATTTAAAGTAAAATTAGTAGAACCAGTATGGTGTCTTAGTTTCTAAGTTCATCGAATGATGTATGAGAATATAGGCTGCTTAAGTCGAGAAATGACTGAAATTAGTTGATTAGGTTATCGATTTGGTAACTTCAGAAGAAAAGGTATGGAAAATACACTTGTGATTAAGATTTCACTCAAGTTTTATTTTAATGTATATATTGTCTAGACCTTTCTATTAGATGTGGTATAAAAAAATGTTTAAATAATCTCCACAGAATATCTGATCGTACTGAATCGTTTTTAGGTAATTTTTGGTATCTTTTCGGCACATAGTTCCGACAAAACTAAATGTAACTTTATTTGTAGGGTTTAGTGTGTTTAGAACTTGCCATTAAATAAAATCATTTAAATGTTCTCTATGGGACATCTTACAGCACTGAAACCTTTTGATGTGTCCAACCACTGGAAATAAGCATAGTTTATTCAGTATTAGTTTCGATATCTAAATAAAAAATGTTAAAAAATAATATAAAAGGTTTTGTTAGAGAATAATAAGTTTTTTATATGACTACCTGTATTAAGATGGTGCACAATAGATCAAGGTTGCAGCGCATAAAGGGCTAAACCTTACCCATAATCCATTACTGACTGTATTAACATATTGCATCTTCAGAAAGATGATCTTTCATTTGCTTCTATTAATTATTAGGGTTGCAATGCTACAACATGATTGCAGCTTATGTTGATAAGTGGTTAATTTCACTTCAACTTAACAGATGGAGAGAGATGAGCACTTGTAGACAGACTAAACTCATGATGCCGAAATC
The DNA here is from genome assembly GCF_002237135.1 of Teleopsis dalmanni. Classification (NCBI taxonomy): domain Eukaryota; kingdom Metazoa; phylum Arthropoda; class Insecta; order Diptera; family Diopsidae; genus Teleopsis; species Teleopsis dalmanni. The sequence goes on from NC_051846.1 coordinate 13,995,343, forward strand.
TTTGGCTAGGGAAGCGATAAAAGTGCTTAGTTATCAGCGGAGCACTCTAAGCTGGCTGACCTCATTGATTACTGGATATGGAAACTTCAAGTATCACCTCAAAAAAATTACTCTTGTTGAGAAAGAGATTTGCAGATTATGCCTAGTAGAAAAGGAGACAGCGGTGCGTATATTGTGCCAATATTCAGTACTGGCAAGCAGGAGGATGACTGTATTGGGATACCATTGAGTTGGTGATGACATGGCAGGCAACCTCAAGCCAAATAAGCTGCTTGCAATAACAAGAGATGTAGTTATGCGAATGGAAGCCACTCTAGCTTTAACTCAATAACGATATTCGAGAATCGAAGGACATGAAAGTTACAAGTCGTTTCGTGGTCTACTTCGACTTGTTGGACGGTGCGCTATCAAAACGTTCCACAATATAATACAATGCAATAAAAATGTATTTTTTAAGTATTTTGTAGAAATACTTGAAATTATTACATATATTCTAAAATCACTTTCATTATAAATAATTTAATAATTTTGTTTTTTTTTTGGAATGATTTAAAAATATTGTTTTGTTGATGCATTGCTTTCCGGAGCTGAATTGTTGCCGTATCGAAAATGATTTCGTGAATGTCAGCCAACAAAAAATTTATGTAAAATATTAAGAAATTGTGAATGAATCTATGACAGGCGTTTCTTGGAGTGCACAAATAATTGTAGATTTGCAAGCAGCAAAACGAATGTAAAAAATTTCACTTAAAATTTTTGGCTCAACATAGAAGCACTCTTTTTCGTCCTTTGCTGCAATAACACGCCCAGCAGTTGACTTAGCCAAGTTGAATAGAAAATATGCAAAGCATTGTGAGTAACGCATTAGGAGAATCATGCAAAGTGTATTCTATTCCTTTATAAAATAAATATTCCCAAAATATTTATACACCATTTTGAAAGCAGTGAAATATTAAAATTTCAATATTTTGGTTTTTACTATTTGGCGCAATTGTAAGATAAATACGTTCTAATGGATATTCAAATGTTACGCTGATGCATCCACGTATACGGTTGCGTCTATGGTCAGAACATGCACGAGGACAACATACATAGTGTAGATCCTCACATTGTATGCAGAGCACTCACATACATGGCCACGTTGGGAAGTCAGCAGTGCTGGCCCGCTTGCTTATAAACAGCGAATTTGATTTTGGCTTGGCTTTGGATTTGGATTTTGTTGGCGCTTTACGGGTAACCCAAATACAATTTGGAGCCAAGCTGTGATATATTTGTGTGTGTCTTTCTCGCCAGAATCTGCTGAAGAAATATTTACAACACCAAGTCAAAATGATGCACACATCAACACACATGTGCGAACTCACACGAAAGTTGCGAAGAAATCCTTTGAAAGCTGCGGAAAAAAGTTCCTTTGGCGCCCAATGGTTGATTTTTGGTTGTTTTCATTTCGTTGCTAAACGCTTTTCAACATATTTGACTTATGTTTGTGTTTTTACTTAAACTTCCTCTTTCGTTTCGGTTCGTCCTGCAATCACACTTAGTGCGCACATTTGTATTGGAAACTGTTTTCTGATTTCACTTTTGATTTGTGTGGTTTGCTGCATAATTTATTGACATTTTATGTGAAAAATGCAGCAAAGTAATCATTTGGCTGCAGCAGACAGTCCAAGGAGTAATCCGGAGCTAAGCGTATGCAGTGCGAAAAAAACCGAGTGAAAAAGTATCAACAAATTAATATTTTATTTTTACGACATTTTGCGGTAAAACGCGCAGAAGGTGGCCCACAGTGTGAGATCCATAAGTATGAAAAATAATACAGCAAATGTCGTGCATGTGTCCGCAAGTGTGTGCTTTTTACTTAAATATTTATTTAGTAATCATGCTCACATTTATGTCACGATTTTAAAAATATTTACTTTAATAAGTGGCGATCCAAAGAAAATAGCACTTTTAGGAAGTCAACTCGTATTAAAAAAGCATATCCTCTATACATCTTCTCATCCATAAATACCACCGTTTGATGTGAGTTGGTATGACAAATATTTCTACGTTGAAGTGCGTACCGAAAGAAATCCTTGAAAAAATGATTACTAAGAAGTGGTTATTGTTTAAGATTCTTTTGCTTCTATGAATTTCTTTATTAAATGATTGAATTGTTTTATTACATTATGAAATATTTTATTAATAAAATTCGTCATTATATAACCAAATACTTAGACCGTCACTTCTATATGAAAGTGTAGCATTTAGCAAGGCCTCAAATACTACTATTCATCAGCTAGAAATTGCACAAAGCCAGACTTTGAGAAGAATTTTCAAGGTATCATGGTACATTAAGACAAATGACATCCTCAGGGTCCTCAGGATTGATCCGATCAAAAAATACAGAAACGACAGAGCCATGAAATGATTTACGAAAACTGACAAGCTTACCAAGACCACAATATCGAATCTCAGAATGGTAACATGCTCCTCGGGGAGGTATGTAGATCTGAGGTCAATCATTGCTTAGTCTGATGAAGTGATAAACAATAATCCAGTCAAGGCGTAGAGACGGGTTATGAAGAAACCTCGCAGTTAATAGAGAGTAAAAGTGCTCAAGTGCACTGACAAATAATAAAATATATTTTTAAATAAAGCCTGAGTAAATATAAATTGGAAAGTTTTTTGCTTAAAAACTTTTAATTTTATGAATCGATTTATTAAACGATTAAATTGTTTCATTATCATGTAAAATATTTTCTTAAATAATATTTGACAGGGCACTTGTTGGATTTCTTGTACTCTCAGTCTCAAAAACTTATTTACGAGGAATTAAATACAAGAATTATATCCAAGACCACTGATGATAGGTATTTGAAAATATTTGAAATAGCTGTATGGTCTGTCAAAAAATCAATTAATTAAAATAATATAAAAATGAATTTTAGTTGTTGTAGTTCACTACTTTTCGAAAACTTCTTTACTAAATACTATTGTTATATATAATTTTTTTTTATAAATAATAATATATATTTTTAAATTCATCTCAGAAAAATATAAATTAATTATTTGTTTCATTTTAATTTCTTAGTTAATTAAAATTTAATTTAATTTTTAATTTTAATTTTTTAATATAAACTATATAAATCTAATACATTCTTGTTTTTATTTTATTAGTTAATATAACAAGTATCCACCGTTTTTGTCATTAAAAAAGTCGATGAAATTTGACAACTGGTGGAGTAAGATCTGCACACAAACTGCCAGGAGATAGTGGAGGCACAAACATCAATAAAATAGGAGTTTGAAATCATTTAAAAAGAGCAGGTTACACTCATCGTTCGATTTTTGGGTATGATATGAATAAAAATCGCTGAATTACTCCCAGTGGAATGCTGCTGAAATGCGATGATAATAAAACAATTTCAAAGCGAATTATTACGGGTGATGAAAACTCGTTTGAATAAATAATATTCACCACGAATGATTATGGTTGAAGCCTGGTGATCTATAACAAAAGTCTTCAAGGCTGAGATTAACGGCAAGCAAGGCTATGTTGAGTGTTTAATGGGATTAGACTTTTAGGTTCTAAGGGTATTTATTGTAGTACATAATATGCCTGTCAATTAACAGATTTATTTTAAATAGCATTGACAGTTACATCAAAATCCTAATCACAGATTTCAAACAAAAAAGTTTGGTGTAATATAACGACTGCGAAAAATCTTATATGTTTCATCGAAGCAGATAGAATGATAATAGGTACCGAATGAAGTCTGTAGGTCACTAACTGGACACTGTATTATCGAACCCACAGAGCTATATTGAACTATTAGTTCAATACTTTTGTTAAAGTTAGAATCTTATACTTATAAATACAAGAGCATAATTCAATTGATTGAACTTGCCAGTAATGAGTTCCAAGAATGCAATGTTCTTCTTGAATTTGCTGTATTTTTATGTCCCCTTTAAGTGAATTCAACAGATTTTTAAATTATTTTTACGAAATTTAAAATATGTTGCGTTCCACTTTACAATATTACAAAACAGAACAAAATATTTATTGATTAAAGAACGAAATTCCATTAAATAAATTAAAAAAGAAAATAAAATCCGGAACAGAAAAAAAAACGACAGAATGTATTTTGGTTTCCTTAATGTTCCTGTTTAAAAGTGCAATCCGCACAATGACTCCATCGCTTTCCTTCGCTTCTTTGGGCTCTTTAAGTATTTGTTTACCAAAACAAGAAAGAATCGTTCCAAAAAATGGCGGAAAAAAGAGGCATAAATGCCAATAAAATCATTGAAATCACAAATACTGAAATGAAATTTGTCGAAATAAGAAAATAAATAAGCAAGTGAACAAAATGAGCCCATTAGTGGCTAAAATAAAAAATCAGTCCCAATAGGGTTGGATTCACATTTCAAAACAATAATTCTTACGCGCCGTTACTAGATAACACCACCAGGACACGCGACGTAGCGTCAGCGAAAACAAAGAACACAAAAAAAAACAACAACATATAAAGCAATAACAAATAACAGTTAACAAAAACAACAACAATAAAGAGCAGGCACATTCGAACCCAATAATGATGACTTGAATCCTGGTACATGTCGATGGTCTAAGATTAAAAAATAAATAAAAAAGCGGAAGAAAAGACGAAAGTGGTATCATCAGCAAATTTGGCATGCAGATTGAAAGCGGTTTCAAGAAGGCAGGCAGGCTTGTTGGATTGTCGGAATATGTTTTTATACGTAACTGAATAATTTTTTTAGTTCCCTTCTCCCGACTCAGCAGCAGCAAACATTTTCAATCGGAAAAAATACGCGATAAGGGTTCGCAATTTGATTAGGCAAGATGTCAGATATTAGCAAAACTCCGTACGAAAAGTACAAATAAAAAAATACAGAAAAAAGTATGGAATTCAATGTAAAGTGTTTCTATATGTAAGAGGAAAGGGATGGGGAGGTACTTAAAAATAAAGAAATTAAGTGGCATCAAATGAACAACAGCTTACTCGGTGTGAAAATGCGGGATGCCTTAACAACCACCGGGTACAGAGCAAGAGATTCTCTGGAGCAATGCAACTGTTAGGTAAAAACAATCTTAAGTACTTCAAGAGTTTGTAGACATTTGATAGCAATCGCGGTTTTAAGGTTTTAAAGTTTTAATTGAGCTCGTTATTACGATAATTAATAGTGATATAAGAAATTTCTATGAGATTTCAGTACTTTATTTATTTTCTACGCAATAGAAGTCAGATTGATTACTAGTTTCTTAATTTGATGTTGATAATTGAAACCTTTCAGAGGTAGGACTAAAGGACATGGACACCTGCATATTCCATGAAATATGCAGTTAAAAGTCGATCTATCGCACCTGCTAATGTTTCGCGATTAACGGTTGGAGTACCACCTCAAGATTTTCATTAAATTGGTTAAAATTTAGTACCTTGAGTCAATACGTATATTTTTTTCTAAGTTTATCAAAAGCTCTAATTTGCTTAGATTAGTTGAAAAAAATATTGTGTAGTGATTTTAAAATATTATTTTTTATATACCATTAAAATATTGTTTATCTTTAAGCAGAAATTAATACTATATATATTCTGCAATTATATACTCAGAAAAATATGCTCTAACCACATACTAATTAAATTGACCTGATCATTTTGTTAGAGAAATTATAGTTTATGTGGTGAAGAAGGCATGAAAATCAACATGTGGTATAGTGGAACGAACATGATGCGTCGAGTAAGAATATTTTGACTAAAGATTTAGTAAAAATCTTGTTAAATTAATCAAATTAATATTCTAAGTGTAGACTCTTAGTCTTGATAGATCTTAACTCATATTAATTACTAGTTGCTTAATTGGATCTAAACTTGTTAACTTCTACTTTTTATGGAAGGGACATCAGTTTATTTTGTCTAGTCATGTTCTGCGGTTGCTTAACAGTTTGCATGCGTCCATATGGTTTTCATTGCACTGGTTGAGGTATAGTACCTTGAGTCAAGTTATATTTTATTACTAGGATTATCAAAAGTTCTTATTTATCTACGTTAGCTTAAGAAGTTATCATTGTTGATAGCACAATAGAGTGCATAGGTCGTCGTCTCATAATAATAATCTATTGCTGCCTGACTGAGAGTTTGATTAAAGTTGCGTTATGTTAACAATATTATATCAAAAATAAGAAAATTAGTAAGCTGGATGACAATGGCTTTCAATAGAGATATAGAAACGTATTTTATTGTGAAAAATATAGTACACACGAAACTGTAAGGTTATATCGATGACATATCCTATTAAATATTATCCTAAAACTTTTGAAACTTTCTTACATTTAATTGCTACAATACTTTTCTTTGGACGTAATTAAATTAAAGTCTTGATTGTATTTAATTAAAATATCAATACAGACACTTAATATGGTATTTAATTTTACCGTAATTGTTTTACTATTATAAAATCGTAAGAATAAAGTTTCTGTATTAATTCTAGTTTCATTGCTTTTATGTATTTACGGGTAGTTAGGAAAATAGTCTGTGACCAAACTGAAGAGCTATTAAATTAAATTTCATATTGTCTTATCTGCTAGCTTATAATTATTTAGGCCACATTATACACTAATGGCCTCATTGAAGTACAAATACTTGGTACCAAAGACCATTTGCACAACGTTTTATTCCACAGCTAAATTGTCTGGTAGTCCATTAAAATATACGAGTACGTAAGATTTATAACGAAACACCAAACTACTTTGTAGCATTTTAAAAGAATGGAATACGTTGGAAAAAATTATGGAGACCAAATTTGTTGCACACTTGAAACAAAGCTTCGCGTTCCACGCCGAAATTAACCTCAACATACGGCATTCACTGCACGTAAGTTTGTCGCTAACAACCTTTTTGTACCAAATGTAGCCCATAAATTACCTCAAGGGCCATCGTTTCTAATTAAGTAATTGAAGGCAATAGCTGGGATTTATTGCTCTGCATGGTAGCGCTCAAGCTACTTACGCCATCGCCACTGTCTTTGCTGCGACTATAACCAATGCTACTGCACTGCCACTGCTACAGTCTCTGCTATTGCTATTCCTATTGCCTCTGGTATTGGTATTGCTCTAGTCAGGTTAGCTACTTGCTGGAGCTACGATGGTGTTGATATTTGCGTTATTTGCTCATTTACCGAATGTGACGCTGTTAAGTTTTTTCCTTCCGATATGGGTTCATGTGTGTGTAGTAGTGCTCTAGTAGTATGAAACAAGCCCACTCTACAACAATACCAACAACAACAACAACACCAACAACGGCAATAAGAACAGGCGAATATAAAACTCAATGAAAATGTTTCGAACGTCAACTTCTGACGGGCTATAATGCTCTGCTATTAAGAGGTGTCAAAGGAGCTAAGCTGCTATAATAGTTCCAACGGTTCGTAAGTTCAGCACGTTATTGATTGCCACATCAACACGCTTTGCATTTGACAGTTAAAAGGATGCAAAGGAGCCACGTTTGCTCGGTGACTGGCAGCTATGCATATTGTGTACCTTTATGAAAAAATATGAAAAAAGTGAGGAAAATCACTGATTATGAGTTTTTTGCGCTTCACATTTTATGTGTGTAATTTGTGCGATTTTTCAATATTAAATTTTTATGGGTTATATAAAAAAAATTTGGAAACATATTAAATGATAAATAAATATGCGAATGTTTTGAGCGGATGTATAAAATAAAGATATATTATGTCAAGTCATTAGTATGTCACAAGACTTACTTAAAGAAATTTTAAGTTAAGTGGAGCATTTTTATATATTTAGTATTTTTAAACTTGTTCTTGGGCTATATATATTGAACTCTCTATTTGAGAATTATTAAAAAATATTTCTTTTAATATTGATAAGGTTTCTTATTACTGAATGGTTTTTATTTTCCGCTACTAAGCAGAGTATCAAGTTTAAGAATTCTTGATAAAAACCAAAATATTCTCGGTATTCGAATTCAAATATTCAAAAATTTAGCAATTTTCATTTAAGACCAAAGAAAAGAACTCAGCCTAAAAATCAAGCAATTTAAAAATAATCAATTCAACTACTACCTATCTAACTTAAGTAATGATCGTGCTACCAACTATTCTCTCTGGAAATGCACACGAAACCTTAAGCGACCTTTAGTACACAAAGCTCCAATTAAAAATCACGCTAATCAATGGGCTAAAAGCGATGAGGAAAAAGTGGAGGTCTTTTCCGAACACCTGTCAAAAGTGTTTTCCATAGACGAAAACGTTAACAATGCAGTAATCTGCCCTCCTAGGACAGCACATTCATCATGTATTCCACCAACAACCGAGCTTGAGGTAATGATGATTATTAAAAATGAACTTAAGCTAAAAAAAACCCCAGGTTATGAATTGATAAGTGCTGAAGTTTTAAAAGAAATTCCTGCAAAATGCCTAGTTAAAATTACGAATATATTTAACGCTATAATACAAATGCGAACCCTTCCATCCCTGTGGAAAGTATCTGAAATTATCATGGTACATAAGCCAGGAAAGGATATTAATGACGTAAGTGGTTACAGACCAATAGCACTTCTGCCTGTACTTTCAAAAATATTTGAAAAAGTCTTACTGAAAAGAATCCTTCCTCTGATTGAAAGTCAAAACATAATACCTTTACATCAGTTTGGTTTTAGGTGCAATCACTCCACCATAGATCAAGTCCATAGGATTACCAATGTAGTAGAAAAAGCTCTTGAGGAAAAAAAAATCTGCTCAGCTGTGTTTTTAGATGTGTCGCAGGCTTTCGATAAAGTCTGGCACTCCGGATTGCTTACCAAAGTAAAAAATATTCTCCCAACGGAGTATTATGACATAATCTCCTCTTACTTATCTGATCGTTACTTTCGAGTAAAGCACGGTGATACTTATAGTAAACTGCATAAAATTAACGCTGGAGTTCCGCAAGGTAGTGTCTTGGGTCCTCTCTTATATCTGATTTATACACACGACTTGCCAACGAGTGCAACAACGTTCACAGCAACTTTTGCTGATGATACTGCAGTCCTTGCAGTTGGAGAAAGCGCAGTAATAGCAGCTAATAATTTGCAAAATAGTATGGACAGTATAATTGCTTGGACAAAAAAATGGAAAATTAATCTGAATAAAGAAAAATCAGTGCATGTAAATTTCACAAATCGAAACATCAGTCATATACCTGTCTACATCGATGAAGCACAAATCCCTCACGCGAATACTGCGAAATACTTGGGTATGACTTTGGACGCTAAACTAAGATGGAGCGAGCACATAAAAAAGAAAAGAAGTGAATTAGATCTTAAATTCAAATCGTTGAAATGGTTAATCGGCAAAAAATCAAAACTATCGCTTTTCAATAAACTTGTATTATACAAAGAAATGCTCCAGCCAATCTGGACATATGGAATACAGCTATGGGGTTGCGCAAGCAGAACACAAATTTCCATCATCCAAAGATTCCAAAATTTCATGCTACGGAGTATCAAACGCGCCATGGTACGTGAGAAATTCTGACTTACATCGTGACCTTGGAGTGACAACAGTACAGGAAGAAATTCATACCAAAGCCAAATCACACCAAGATAGACTTAGTTGTCACATAAATGCTGAGGCGCATTTACTAGCGACAACTGAGCCAATACGCCGTCTAAAGCGCCGAAAGCCGTGAGATCTTTGGGCTTAAATCATTGAAATATAGTACAATTAATTTATTATTGCGTGGAATCGCCTAATCTATTTAAATTTAAATTGCTTGTTAGTTATCTAATAACTAGTTGCTTTATGTCTTGTTTTGTTTTATTTATTGTTCTTTAAAATCATATATAATAATAAAACAATTTATAATAATAAAAAAAAAAAAAAAAAAAAAAAAAAAAAAAAAAAAATTTAAGACCAAAATGAGATAGTTAAATATTAACTTATGATTTTAATAAAAATTTTCATAGCAAAAGTAACAAAACTCTAGAAAAATGTGCGGCTTTGGGTCAGTTGGCTAATGAACGCTGACTCTGAGTTTCAAATTTGGCAGGGCACAAGTTCGATTCCTGGTACTTGCAATCTCAAAAAAATTATTTACGATTAATTAAATACAAGAATTATTTCCAAGACCACTGATGATGGGTATTTAGCAATACTCGAAACCGCTGTATGGTCAGCCAAAAATTCAATAAATTAAAATAATATAAAAATGAATTTTAGTTATTGTAGTTCACTACTGTTCGAAAAAATCTCTTTATGATTTTATTTAAAAAAAATTTCACTTATGTATGTATAATTTTTTAAAATTTTTAAGGCCATTTTAAAATAAGTTCTGTTTTTAATATAATGGCATTTTCGATTGGTAAATCTGGAGTAACTTTTTTAATCCAGATTCACTTTTAGTGCAATTTTCATTTTCGATTGGCAAATCTTGAACGAAATGTATAACACTCGATTGAATCTAGATTTACCAATCAAAAACGCGAACAATTTTCTTAACCTAACTTTCATTACTTAACTATCTTAACATAAACGGATCTTAACATTACTTTGTTAGCATTAAAGTTATCAGATTACATTATATAAATATAACATTATAAATATTAAATTTTTATAATATTATTTTATATTATATTTTTTATAATATTATAATATTAGATTTATAAATATCAGATTATATTATAAATATATTCTTTGCAATATATTTACTTATATTAAGTAAGAGTATATTTAATGAATAAATGAATTTAGATAATGTAAATAGGTTATCTTTTATAACTATTTAAATCTATTGAGAATTATAATACAACATGTTTATTAAATTTTTGTTTAAATGGTAGTTCTAAAATATGTAACCTATTAGGTTTTCAGCACCTACAGTCTTCCAAAACAGCCGCAGCTAGTGTGTTTCTAGCATTTCTTTTATATAGGTTAAAGCCAAATTTTTATAAATACAACCAACTATTAGTCACAAAGCAGAGGGATAATGAAATAAACCACAGGGTTTTGGATTACAGTTCTTGCAGCATTTATACATTATAGTTACTAATGGTGCTCCACAACTGCAGTTATATATTTTTATATATAATTAAGTATTTGAACATTCACTAGCTAAATGTCTTATGAAATGTGTTTCCCTTTAAAATGACTCTTCAGTTAAAGATCACCAAAATTTTTATTTATATAGAAATTAAAAACAATCCTAAGAACATATGACAGGGAAAGTTTCTATTAAAAATTTTTCAAACCGCTTAGTTTCATTAATGTTCTATTAGAAAACATTTAAGTAACATCTTTACTAAAATTGAAAATTTAAGATTTTATTTATTTAAATTAACCAAGCAATTAAATGAGTTTATCAAGCTTAATCAAATAGTAAAAGAAACACTTTGTTTAGTTTTTCTCCGTATGTATTAAATTTCCTATTAACCTAAAATTCACTAAACAAAACGAAATAAATTAGATTCAAATATCATTTGCGTACACTGTCTGGAACAGAGGTGGGAGGTCCTTTAAGAGTAAGGACTTGTTAATTTAATATGTATTTAATTTGATTCTTAAAACTCATCCTAAACTGTATGAGGGTTTTGAGGTGATGATTTCTTTACCTATTTATGACTGATTTTTGCAATAAGGCCATGCTGTGCAAAAACGAATAAAGGATATTAACGATGATATGGAATAATAGAACTGATTATCTGAGGTCTTTCTAAAAATATATTGCAAATGTATTTTATCTTGTTGGGATATTAAGGAAGAAATTATTATACAAACTAATTTCATACATACAAAATTCTTTTAATTCTTCCCTTAATATTATATATTTTAAGAACTTGAAACATGGATTAATAAGTAGAATTTCAGTAGAGTAATTATGGAAGATTTTTAATAATAAAATAATAAGAATAATGCAGTTGATAACTTCCTAGCAGCGATTAAGATCTGATAAGTAAACATTATTATCATCGTCATTAGACTTTCATCTTCATTTGATTTTGGCCTAATAAAATTAAATACTACTGTGAGGTAGTCTTGGTAATATAATACGTGGTTATTTTAATACTTTGTTATTTTGATTACTGATCTATTTAAATTGATGGCTGTTATTTTTTCAGCAGTCAATAAATTTATATGAACAAAATTAGATAATAATTCCAAACAAACTGGTTGGCAACTCCTGGTCTGCGTTGCTCAACTTTTAATTTTTTTGTACCAGACAACTTCGAACCCATCGTCCCATCGCTCTTTCTTGGTTTTTTGTGCAAATATACAAAATTGCAGACATTTAATTTGTGCCGTTTAACCCTGTTTACGCCATTTTGCATATCTAATCGGAAGTAACATGACCTGGCGGAATGTTTAATTAGAAATTAACATACTATGTTAAATGCAAGGCAAGAAAGGGTTGACATGTGAGTGTATCAAATTTTGTTGACTGTGTAAGACCATTCATTTATGCTGTTCTAAACTAATTTGGTTTTTTGTGTGGAGTTCGAAATGAAGAAAATTTAATTTGGTTTCATTTGCACGGTCTAAGGAAATTGCAAATTACATGTTATCCTTTACCGTGTTGCTTCCTGAAAGGCTAATGAGATTTTTTGAATTTAACCCGATTTTAAATGGAATACATTTTATAATTGCTTTAAATATATAATATTCTGTTTGGAGATGGTTTAAAAATGTATGGATATACAAAGGAAAGGGAAATTTCTTTTGTACTTTTGTATTGGGTTAGAGTACATTTTAGATCGGATAGAAGTAGGAAGGTCAGATAAAATGTTTCAGTCAATTTGGACAAAGTATTTTTTGTTGTTGACGTAATTAAAAATAAAGCGTGTTTGATACATTATCTAATACAATCTGATAAAGGTAATTAAAATTTTGATTGCTGCATTTTTTTGAATGAATTAAAATTTGGCTAGTTCTAAAAACGTTTCTATTTGAAATAAACCGATTCATTTTGTTAAAAAACTTCAAAAGAACATATGCAATGTTGAACATCTCTGTTGAAACAGAAAATTTTGATGTTACTATTGTTTTGCAGAATTTACTACACAATACTATATAAATTAGCCAGTTGAAATAGACACTATTTTTAATATATACAATATATATTTACTATTGAGTTACTATTACTTGAGTTAAAAAGTTAGGAACTTCGAAACCTAATACTAGATTGAGTATACCGAATACCGGATCATTTAAAACTTTAGTTTCTGTTTTATCTTTTCTAGGAAAAAAAATCGATCCTCACAAACCGATCCAAACATAAGTTTGAAGTTGATTTAAATGGTTATATGCAGTGAAATGTAAACAAGACGGTGTTAACACCATATGTCAACCTAATGCATCGATGAAAATAATTTGACCAATTACAGTTATATACTTCAATACAAGTTCTTTCTTGCTGCGGTTCTAGACCCATCTAAAGCTCTACTATTCTTGGAGAGATAGCACTCGGCGGAGAAAATATTATTCCACACTGAATGCAGGCATAAATGCTAACATTCTCTTTAAGTAACTTTAAGTATTAACCACAGCTAGCCAGACACTTCCTTACAAATTCAACCTAAGTCTAGCAAAATGAAAATTTCGGGTGTTGGAAAGGATAATCACGATAAATATAAAATATCCTAAAGTCAAGATAGATCCAGATCAAAAAGTCTTAAGAATTATGTGTCCGAAACTGTGTAATCAAGGGTATTAACTATGTGTAGTATATTTGACAGGATGATTATGAAGAATGTGAATACTTTCTAAAGTGTTTATATTTATAAGTGTTGACATTCTCACTCAATGTGAATTATCTGTAAAGGTGGTTTATTTTTTTTCGTAAGTAAAACAAAATGCCGTTCTTCTACAATATTTTTAAAAGTTTAAAGGAATATTAAATAAAATATTTGAATATCTTTCCATTTGACTTTAAATATTGATTCGAAAACTTGTTGCTCTCCACTTAAAGCAAGTGCATGCATTAATTATTGTTTTCATAATGGCATTCAATGAAATTTTACTAAACTTTTTCTACCAATGCACACGCCGATAAACGGATTAAATTCAATTGAAATGAATAGACCAACACTAAAAACCGTGAACACAAGCACGAGTCCATCATGCACCACTGGGCCCGGTGTTCTCATTCCTGTTTTGATCGCTCGTTGTTGGTTTTGACCGACAATAAATGCGGATGGCATGTTATTTAATGCCACTTTATAATTACATGTGAAATGCTATTGTGAGAATTGCTTTAATGCCGGCAAATCGGATTTCTACTACGCCACTTCAATAAGAGCTCACGCAAAACGTTGTACATCACCAGACCAACCGGCATATTGGACGCATTTGACGCGTTTCGTTAAGCTCATAACAGAGCAGGTAAGCGCATGTAGTTCTTCGTCTGTGGTTGCTGCTTTTGCCACATACTCTTGGTTGTACTGATTTTTTACTATAGAGCTTTCCGGTTGGTATATGTGGCAGTATACTTTATGCGCCATGGTCATTTTGCTATGAGCCAACACTGACATCCAGAGTGATTAATATGTCCAAATGGTTTTTACGCATAATAAATTTAATTCAAGATTTTTGGGGTTCCAAATTTGTAAAAGCATTCGATTCGCGTATAAAAGGACCTGACGTGCAAGTTGGACTGGTATTTAAGCCTTTGCGCTCAATTTCGGTGTTTAATGCTGTAGCAGTAAAGGATTTAGTATTTCCATTTTTTTTCAATTTTTTTCTGGATATGGAACAAGTCAGTAGAGATTTAATTAATTTATGCGTGGTCAATTAGTGATGTTAGTTGAGTGCTGATTTAATATTTCGGGATAATATGCTGAAATACTTTAATATTAATTTATATTTTATATTATATTTAAATAATATGTTTAAATAAATTTAATTCATTGCCGTGTTTTGGGATGGATATATTTTATGAAATTTAATAAACTTTTATATTACAAATTATATAGCATTTATTTTTAATTTCAATAATTAAGTTTATAAAATTATTTTAATCCATTTAAACTCTTGAATAGTTTTAGAAAAGTTTTTTCAGAAATATTACATTTTTAGTTTTTATTATAAAATATTTTATTTTAAATTTTATTTTCTTAAGCAAATATTTAGAAAGTTGAGACGAATTAATTGAAGTAATAATTTTTTTCTTTGTCAAGAATTTTCTTTGATTGAATTTTAATTGAATTATTGTACTTCATAATAATTTTGTGGACAAAAGTCATTAAAATGAATTCATTTTATTTATATTAGAAATGAATGTAAAGAAAATAAATTATAATATTTGTTTCAATTCAAATGTATTTCGTTCAAGTTGCAATTTATAAACTTTTAAAATTGAATTACATTAAATTGGATTTCTATTGTATATTTATTATTTTATAAAAAATACATACATAACTTTGCTTATAACATCTACTAGAGTGAATAGTTTTAATATTAAAGATTTGTAATTTATAATATATTCTAATATATATATATGTAGTATATAAAAAATGTTGAAAAATAGTTAATGTTTCTAGTATGCAGAAATTATATTGAGAAAGTTCTCATTAAACTTGTCCGAGCTCTCTGTTATAGAACCTCGCAATTCCTGTTTTTACGAGATGTTTTGCTCTCCATTATTACGTTATTTAACCGTGGACTTGCTCCACATAATACAATCATACTAAGCAGTCCTTGCCTTAGGCTTCAGAGCCCGATTACAGAAAACCACTGCCAGATACGAATATTTCTTTGGCAAAAAAAATTTGCACAGGTGACCTTTGTGAGATATCTAAAGACATATTTGTGGTCTTTTTCTTCATCTACACAACTTTGAAAATATTTATTGAAGAGCTTACACCCTAAAAGCTTGACTATTAATAAATGAATAGTGACTGGTTATACAATCATCGACCTTACATACCTATGTCCTCTCTTATCAGGTTGAGTAAGTTTTTAATTTGTTTATGAAAATATCGGCACATTAGTCTAGATGTTTCATATGCATCTGTTGGAGACCTTTATGGGATTGCTTAAAACATGTTTGTGCTCCACGGTTTCTATATCCTTAATTCTACAACTTCTCGAATGTTATTATGGGAGCGTTTAGTTTAAAAGCGTGTTTATGTCCCGATGCCCGATTATACAAGCATTGTTGACATAAGAAATCTACGCTATTGTTGTATATCATCGTTTGTTCAATATCAATTAATTGAACATCGTTTTGGTAGATTAGTATGTGGTTCAGTTGTAATCACTAAATTTAAAGTCTGAATGTACTTCGGCTAGCGGATACAGTAACTTACCAACTATACCTTTCACCTGGATTTCGTTAGATGAGTTGCATAGACTTCTTAATGTTTAGTCTCATCAAATATGTACCTGCACTGATATGTAATCAACATTACAACGATAAGTAAAGATTGAGATTTCAAATCCGTTTAAAAAAGATCTCGAAATCCATTTCTACTTTAAAGTTATTGATATTGTCATTTAAATCTACACAGATATAAAATGTGCATCCTAAGTCTTGTATAATCTGAAATAAGTTCAGGAAAGGCTTCAGTAGCATTGTTTTCAACAATGTTAGTGTGACGTATGTTATTAATCTATTGTTTAAGAATATTGCATTCTATTAGGGCATAAACCAACTGTTGCATGTAGTTTTTTAATTCCATAAAAAATCATTATTATTACGTGTTTCGTATATTTAAAGAACTTTAGGATATCGTTACCAAAATGCTGTGTTTGATGACCTTAAGTCATTTGTAAAACTGAATACCTTTAAGCACGTAAAAGGCGATATTTTATTATACTTAATAATTTTATTGTAATATGGTATTATGGTATGGTATCAAGTAAAATAGTTTGCACCAAAACTATTCATATATTTATTTAGTCTACTGTAAACAAAAAGCTGTTGGCATATTGTTTTACTTTATTATTTTTATTTATTTTATAGAGTTTTGTGGTAGTTGCTGCTTTTCGAACTACAAATTTAATCAAGTTTTTCAAATATCACTTCTTGGAAAAAGTGCATTTCCAAGAAAATTCAAAGAAAATAATTCGTTTAAATCAACACCACTATTTGTTTGTGGTTTAACTATAATCGTATGCAACAATTTCCGCAACAAAATAGTTTTAGACTTCCAAGACTACAATTGTGCATACAGTAACTTACGCATATCCATAGAACTAGGTACTTCACCCAGCTGGAATGAAGATAATGCAATGGCTAAATATAGGTAAACAAAGTTAGCTAGTGAAGTTAATATTTTGAGAAGCAATTAATATATAGTACATATATAAGTGTATATATTATATATATATACACTCAGATCTATTCTTATAAAACAATTGAAAGTATTATAAAATGATTTAACAGGAAGTATCATATAAATATGTTAGTCCCTAATAAACTGGGAACTTTTTTATTTATTATAATGTAATATAAATGGAAATTTGTTTACAAGAGGAGAAGACTATAGGCTACTAGTGCTAATAAATTATACAAATAACACATGATGCAAACAGACAATTTGGATCACTACAGGTACAGGATCACTATATTTTTTTGATGAAAACTTCAAAACATGCATATGGAAGATATGTGGTATATATCAACATGTCCTCTTTTGGTATTGATGTGGAAGAAGTTACTATGATGAGTAATTTAACATTTTAATGGTGTAATTTGTCCGGAAGGACCATGCGACTTGTCATCACCAGATTCTTATACTCTCGACAACTAGAAAATGAACATTCGTGAAATTGAGGCTGAGATATGCACAGCTACGTGTCGATAAGTCA
This sequence comes from Teleopsis dalmanni, assembly GCF_002237135.1. NCBI lineage: Eukaryota > Metazoa > Arthropoda > Insecta > Diptera > Diopsidae > Teleopsis > Teleopsis dalmanni. The sequence continues at coordinate 14,013,148 of NC_051846.1, forward strand.
ATGTTGTAAGATGTCCCGCAAAGATCATATGAATGATGTTACATTTCATAGAACAACATATAGTAATGGCTACATTTAAATAATATATAGAAGTAAAATATTGATTAAAATCGTATATAAGTGTGTGTTGTATACGTTTCACTTTGGTGCTATAAAATAAGTAATTCTATAAAGGAGAAAATTCATGTACTTTGAAACCATTTAAAAGTCTCTAAATTTTAAATTGATTTGATATTTCCTCGGAAAATTTATACGAAATTTACATTTCATTAACAACCTTGACAAATGGTATAGGCATTCACATTTCTCTCATATTCGGTTTCTCTTTTCCACTGTTTCAGACAAATATATCAATTTATTGTAGAACTGGACCTGGTTCTACAATAAAAAGGTTCGTTACAGTGTCTATTAAAACATATTAATATTGTTGTTACTATTTTAATAATAAATTAGTTGCAATTGGATAAATAGTTAGAATCTCACTGGAATATTAATACGGAACGAAGTTTTTCCTATTAGTATTACTGCTTACAAAGATTTCGAGAGTTGTAATAGATGGATAATATTTCTAAATGTTATGAAGTCATCGTTGTCAACAACAATATAATATATTATAAACAATGTTATTATTTTGAACAACATCAAACCATATTATAGCTTAGATAGTCCTGAGCTATAGTTAGGTCTGGAGCTACAGGTTTCTATCAATTTAAGATAAGTTAGACCTCTATATACTGGGTTTGATACTGGGTTTATGTCTATTCATTTTGAGAATCAAAGAAGTGTTTTGATATCTATTTCTAAACGGTCCTCTAACGTCCCCCGAACAAATGTTTATTTGATTGTATGTAACTTATGAATAGAAAGAGTTTTTAACAGTTACTTTGTTATTAAATGTTCCACTTGACTGACATAGTTTTCTGGTGGGTTATCGTTGTTCAACTCATATGCATAGAGATACTTTTATGCATGAGTAAAGTGCTTATATTTGGTTGGCCAAATGTTGTATGTACTAAACACACAAAAAGCCCTAAAGTATGCAAAAGTTTTTATTTTATCTTTTTTTTCTCGTTTCGATTGAAATTTTTCTTGTTGCACTTTTGGTTGAAATAACGACGAAGTTTGCGGTTGTGTTTCCAAAGAAAAGTTATTCTTAACAAAAATTCACATTCGGACATTTTATTACCGAAGAAAAAGATAAAGTTTTATGCATGCAAATTCATTCCGCAACTGCAGTGCGAGTATCGAGTATGTGAGCATTTTTCCCAAAATACGAGTATGTAATTTTGCTGCTACTGAATAAGAATCAATTTGTAATTTGCAATTATAGAATTCATAAATTTATTGAATTTGTTGAATTTATCAAAAGCATTTATGGCACACACAGAATATTTGTGACTTTAAAGCAAATATCTATTGAATTTTAAAATTTGAAAAGTATTTACGATACCCGGATATGGAATATAAAAATTCAATTTGCAAATATTTTACTTCAAACTTTATTAAAGATATACTTCATTTGTTTTATTTAAGTAGCCATTTTCTTGTTGATTGATATACTTAATTTATTTATTCCATTTTTTATGAATGTGATATATCAAGTCAAATTATTTATTAAAATTTTTTAAAATTTTTATGTTAATAGTATTTCGAAAAATTGATTTTAAATATTGAAGCTTAGTACGTCATTTGTCGTACTATGATGTAGATTCCATGAAACGATCGAATAGAACCAAATATATGGGTTTGTTAATATGAATTTGGACATAAGTTGGTTGAATAGATATTGTAGTGGTTCGTGTTAATTTTGCACACTGGCAACCTTAATTGAGAATCCTTTTATTCTGTATGGATGAAGTATACTTACGATTGACATTACAAATTACAATTTAATGATTGAAATCATTAACATTCCTACGGTTGAGGGGATATCCGATATGACTCTACATAAATATATAACAGATTTCAAAAAAATATAATTGAAAAAAATCCTATTTACTAATCTGAGAAATGGAATTAGTAGAATTAGTATTGCGCCAATCATACTCACTTTTAATACTTATCATTCATTGGATGGCAATTAAAGATCAATGAAATTTTTGTTGAATAAGTCTAACGTTTTTCGCATAAGATATAACCAAGAGATAGAGCAACTAGCTGAACATGATACAATTAAGAAGTTCATTAAAAAACAGTGTTTAAGGTGACTCTGTCACGTTATAAGAATATCAGAAGTCAGTACAACACAAGATATTCTTGAATGATATCAGAAGCAACAGCAGAAGAAAAAGGAAAGCAGCGTCTAGAATAATCTAGCGGAGATTAGTATAAGGAACCAGAAATAGAGAAGAAAGTAAGGAACAGAGAAGAATGGAAGGTTGTTGTAAGATAGGCTTACGTACTACTCGCACAGTTGCGTTAAGGATGATGATGAAGTCAAACCATTCTAATTGTTCGTTAGAAAATATAAATCAAAGTCAAATGATGTATTTGAAATCAAGATTGACTCTGGGGTGGGAGTATTTGAACCAAGAATCTAATATCCAGAGCCTATTAAATCATATTAGAGCATTTCCGAATGCATTGCAATAGAGCAATATGGATGATGTTTATTTAACTAAGAAAGATTCAGTCGTACGCTACACTGATGTTCCTAAGATCGATAGTGGTCCTGGGGTGGGAATGTTTGAACCAAGAACCAAATATGCAGAGTCAATATAAACATATTAAAGCATTTTCCAAAGTTTTGCTATAGACCAATATGGATAATTTAAAGATTGGAGAGTTCTTGATGAACACTCATTCTCTGACCATCGTTATATTCAATTCTATATAAATCTACAATGTCCAGTTGAGAAACCTTATCGGAATTACCGTAATACCAACTGGAGATATCGAACCAATTTACTAAATCTACTTCCTCTATATCCTATTGAAGAAGTAGAGACTCCTCAATCGCTAGATAACGTTGTGGAAACCTTCACAAAAGCTTGCAACATAGCCTTGGACCGTTCTTGCCCACTAAAATCACAGAGGGGAAAGAAAAAGCCATTGTGGTGGTCCGAGGAAATAAGAGATCTTAGGAAATCAAGCAGAAACTTGTTTAACAAGGCCAAGAGAAGTAATCTTAACACTGACTGGGACATCTACAAAGTCAGTCTAAAAATATATAAAAATGAAATAAAAAGAGCCAAAACACGCTCCTGGAAAGCCTTCTGTGAAAGCGTGGAGGGTTGTCAAGGAACAGCAAGGTTTAGGCGCATTCTCTCGAAGAAACCCTCTAATCTAGTCTACTTAAAAGACGAGGTCAATGGGTGGACACATAGCAGCGAAGAATCGGCGGCATTGTTACTGAATATACATTTCCCAGATAGTGACATACCAAATAACCTTGGAATAAACCAGGGGTCTACATGTGACTCATCTGTGGTGAATAATATTGTCACCAGAAGGAAAATTAAGTGGGCTATAGATAGCTTTCTACCATACAAATCACCGGGCCTGGATGGAATTATACCAGCCCAACTTCATGAAGCAAGGGACATCTCTTGCAATTGGCTCACACCAATCTTTAAAGGTTGTCTTACCTTGGGGCATATACCAGAGAAATGGAAATTGACAAAGGTCGTTTTTATTCCTAAAGCTGGCAAAAGCTCCCATATTACGCCTAAAGATTTTAGACCGATTAGTCTATCCTCTTTCCTCTTAAAAACTTTAGAAAGGCTTCTGGAGCATTTCATTAGGAAAGAGATACCAGATGAAAGGCTTTCAAAATCACAACATGCGTACTGTAAAGGAAGGTCTGTAGAGACCGCATTATCATCTCTAACTGGGATGATTGAAAACTCAATACAGCATAAAGAATACGCCCTTTGCGCCTTTCTTGATGTGGAAGGGGCTTTCAACAACATCCTTCCTCAAGTAATCGTCAACTCATTAAGAAAACTAGGAATTGACAATAGAGTAATCGAAGTCATTACCCAACTGCTGGTTGATAGGACAATCGTAGCGCAATGGGGGGGAACGCTAGTAACTAAGAAAGTTAATAGGGGGACTCCACAAGGAGGAGTACTTTCCCCCCTCTTATGGCTAACTGCAGTTAATGATCTTCTTGTTGATCTAGATAGCGTAGGTTGTCAGGTGGTCGCGTACGCGGATGATCTTTCCTTGATTGCAAGGGGAAAATTTCTGAGTACAATTAGTGAGGTAATGCAGGGTAATCTAAATAAAGTATCCCAATGGGCCCATTGTAGCGGATTATCAATAAATCCAACCAAAACAGAACTAGTGCTCTTTTCTAGGAAATATAAAATTCCGGAATTCACACTACCTATCCTAGGAGGTCAAACTCTAACTCTGAATGATAAAGCCAAATATTTAGGTCTTATAATTGACAGAAAACTGAATTGGGGACCAAATGTTGTTGCACGTACCCAAAAAGCTATGGTTGCCTTTTACTGTTGTAGAGGCGCTATAGGCAAAAGATGGGGACTCTCACCGAAGTCCATTTTATGGATATATAATGTGGTAGTAAAACCAATTCTCTTGTATGGAGTGTTATTTTGGAGAAATACTCTGAATAGGTCAACACTATGCAAGAAATTGGAAAAGGTTCAAAGGACTGCACTGATGACATTAAGCGGAGCGTTAAAATCAACGCCGTCACTTGCCCTGAATGTTATCTTCAATATCTTACCTATCGACATTGCGGCGAAAGGCGAGGTAGCTGGGGCAGCTTTACGTATAAGAGAACTAGGAATTGGAAGCAGTTGTGGATGGATGCAAGATTCCATCCTCAGAGAAATTGATTTCATTCCGGATATAACAGACTACTGTACTACAATTACAATTGTGGACAGAAATCTTGAATTATTTATTCCTTCTAGGGAGACATGGGAAAACTACTCTGTAAAGAGTGATAATCGCCTTAACTTCTTTACAGACGGCTCAAAGTTAGATGGACAAGTAGGAGGAGGAGTATACTGCCCTGAACTAGATCTCAGTATGAGTTTCAGGCTACCGGATCACTGCAGCGTTTTTCAAGCTGAAGTATCTGCTATATTGGAAGTTTCAGATTGGCTGAAACACAATGTCTCCTCCGTTAAATTTATAAACATATTTACTGACAGCCAGGCAGCTATAAAATCCTTAAACTCGTCGACCTTCAACTCGAGGTTAGTACTGAATTGTCTTACATCACTTATGGTGATGGCTGAATATTTTCGGATACGAATTATTTGGGTCCCTGGACATAGGGACATCCAAGGCAACTGTATAGCAGATGAATTAGCAAGACATGGTACGACAGCACAAATTCTTCTGGATAAAGAAAGTGTGGGTATACCAGTTGCTTCTTGTCGGCACCGAATAAAATTATGGACATACCAAATGTTTGAAAGAAGATGGTCAACAGTAACCAACTGCATAAAAACCAAAGAATTTTGGCCAAAAATAAGTAAGAAAAGATCGGGGGAATTAATCAATCTATCCCGAGCAAATTTATCCAGGATAGTGGGAATTATTACGGGACACTGCCCGTTGGGAGGACATGCCGTGAGACTCAACATCAGGACCTCCTTACATTGTAGACATTGCATGGAAGATGATGAAGAGGAATCACCAACACACCTTCTACTACAGTGTCCTGCCTTCGCAAGACATAGACTATCCTACTTAGGGTCGCTCTTTTTCTATTCATTAAGAGAGCTAGATTCTATTTCCATAGCTCGTGTCAATGGCTTTGTAGCCAATACCAAGTGGTTATAGGGACAGGTGTCAAATTCTTAGGGTATCACAATGGACCTCATGGTCTAAGTGTGTCTTCGGACGGCCCCAGTAACCTAACCTAACCTAATATGGATAATGCTAAGAAAGAATCAACTAAGAAAGATTCAGTCAGATGCACATTGATAATGCTATGATCTAGACTGGTCTTGGTGAGAGTGCTTGAAGTAAGAACTAAATATATAGAGCCAATAAGAACTTATAAAAGTTTTTACTAAGCTGACATGTACACAGTTAAGGGATAGAAATTTAATCTCTGCGACGTATATTAATAGTATGACATAGCCATACTGTTACATGAGCAAGCAGTATATAGAGCATTTAGTTCTAATCGGTTGAACCCAAATTAGTAAAAGATTGAATTCAAAAATTAATGCGGATGACATAAGCAATAAAGTCCTATATATACCTTTATAGATCAGTTACAATATATAAAATTTGTGCGACTTAAGGATTTGCAAACATCATCAATGAGTTGTGAAACATTATTAGAAAACCAAATCAACGTTTGCGGGTATGGTTAGAGAGGATTTAAATTTAGTTCATGCAAAACGAGAAATCAAACGAAAATAGTTGACGAACTTTTCGTTTGCGGAAAGAAATTTTTGAGTGTGCTAGATTTTTAAGAACCTGTCGAGTGCACTTATTGATTGCAACTTAGAAGAGAATAATCATTTCAATATTTTAAATATCATTATCAGATTATCAAATTCACATATGACGTCAAGTTATTCAATAACATTAAAATTGAATACATTTCATTATTGGTTTAGAAAAATAATTTTATTTATTCACAATTGATGTTATCACGATTTCAAGAATAAAAAAAAAAGAATTTATAAAAAGTTTTTATCTAATTTATGTGTCCCATTGGTTACGCTTTTCAAAAAATGAGAGATTGTTTTCGGTTTGCATAAAAATTTTTCCATTTTCGATTGCTAGTGAAAATAGACATTTGGAGCATTACGTGTTATCCTTGCAGCGCATATAAAGCAATTTCGTACACGTGATTCCTTGGCGGTTGAAGTGTTTCTAGCACAAATGGATATTTAAAAATCGTTCATCACATACTTTTCCAGAAATCACCTTTTGAATGTATCAACTTTCCATTTGTTATAAAATTTCGATTAGAAATGTAATAAATGCGTTTCAGTATGCAGAACGACACACACAAATAAACAAACAAACACACAGATATACACAGACGCACATTTATCGCCCGAAAGTTTGAGATTCTCCAGGCGGCCATTTATTACACAAGGGTGTATTTTATCATTTTTCACAATTTCTTTAAATATTTACGAGTATTTCATTTTATATAATTTTTTGCAGATATTTTTACTCTGCGGAACGCGTTATCGGAGACACGCCTTTTAAAATTGTATTTGCATTAATATTATTATTGTTGGCTTCGATTTATACTTTTCTATTTTAATCTCAGGCAAGTCCATTTACACAAAGAAATCTTACAGTTCCAATAAAAAAAAACAACACTGAAATAAAGGAGCACAGAGAACAGAGAATGCGGGTAAAAGTGGCATGTTTATGTGAGTTGCCAATTGCAGATTAATGACTTTAGCCACGTTTATACCGGCAGCTGGCACTGCTAACGTCAGTGCCATTGGCAACAGCATGGGCGAAAGAGTACTGCTTGAGTCCGCTGAGTATAAAATTTGCAACATCCGCATCCGGTATGTGTGCCCTAATATGTGAGCACTGGCGGTTGGGTTCGGGTGCAGGCACTACTACAGGTGTCGAAATCTTTCAAAGCGATTAGATAAGACTTTGAGTTTAAATGTGCTTTTCGGTGAATTTTTTTTCACTTTATGCTTTGGTTTCAAGTTTGACTTGGCAGCTTGAAGCCATAATAGCGCAAATGGCATTTTTATTGGTTCATAAAAATTGTGCTGCCGAAGATGCTGGTAGGTGGGCATGACGTTCATAAGACCGAAAATGCTTGATAGTCCAAATGCTTGCTGGATAATATTTTGATTAACGTACAAAAATTTTGCTAAAGGTGCACAACTAATCCAGCTCAAGGGTGCGGAGTTAAGATGTTGTGAATTATTAGCGGATTTACCCGGCTTTCTAGCTTGTAGGATTTTCCGTTTGGGTAAATGCGTTGCAATTTGAGACAAACATTAAAAAAATTCAAAACACAACAACGAAACAATGTTGTGACCGGAAGCTTAATAGCAACAAATTGGGCAATTTTTTTCAGATTAATATTTTTAATGTTATTATGGTGATTTAATACGCCATTTACAAATAAAAAGTTATACATATATTTTACTTAGGCGAAGTAAGAACGTAGTAATGTGACAAATGTTAGCCTGTAAGGACCATTATTAAAAGTTAAGGACACAGTTTTATACGCTGTAAGAATACAAAAACCATATGGAGTAACATGCTAACGATTTACTAGCTAACATACAAATGTTTATGGATGTAATGAATTTTAATCACAATCTGGTTTTGCTTTAAGTACGAAAATTACTTATACAACATTTCAGATTAAATTCGATTGCATTAATTATAGATGAATAAACAATGCCACTTTCTCCATTATGATGGGAAATATAAGTTCTTGTTAAATTTGATTTTAAAGACATTTCATTAAAAGGTTCTTGAAAGTTATATATACTATACCTATTTAGAAAACCGACATGGAAATGTAGGGACTGTACTTAGAATTGAATAAATGCCGTCTCCAATAAATCGCAATTCGCATAAAATAATTACAATCAAAAGTATATTTGCTTGTTTTAAAAACTATGGCCTATGGATTACACCTGAGCGGAACTGCAACAAAATCCACTGTTGATATCTTATAAGCACTCAAACACAGAAAATAGCAAATGGTCTATGTCACAGAGAAACAAGTTGGACAGGACTAAAAGTTCTTTTAATTCCTCAAGAAATTAAAAAATGCTGTCCAACATATAATCTGATTTTTATAAACCATCTCCCTAGCTACCCAGTTCAAAACGGATCAATCCGTTATTGAAGAGGTCTATAAGACATGAATATTAAGAAAGTAGCTGCTTTTTGCTACTTTTATTTTTATTCTCTAGTAAATTTAATTCCCTGATTAAAGAAATGTTAAAATATTAACTTTTATATATTATTATTAAGTATTAATACTAACATAAAAGTTTACATTTAACGACCACAAAACTTAGAAGTAATTAATGTCGTCCCTTCCTTTCTTTTATTTGGAGTCGAATAGATTAAATCTTATTCATTGTTTCGCTTTCAAATAACATTAAAACACATAATAGTTTCATATAATTTTTTGACGAATTCTAATTTTGCAGTCCCGTTTAACAAAACATGTAGTGTACAGTATAATCGGCATTCCCGACTGGCTGCCTTCGGACGGTTTGCGGACAATGTCATTAAAGACAAGAACTGTCATCACATACATTTATCCTTTCACAACCTTATTCTTATTCATACCTTAATCATAGCTTTTATGGACACATTTAATAGAAAAATATTAATTATATCAATATTTAAGAAAGGATTTATGTTGTATATGACTCTGACACTAATTCTTCAAAGTCTGTTGCTTTTTTGACTTCATCTGGACCTACTTTTAAATTTATTTCATTTTATATTTATCTCATGGGGTGAGTTCTTTCTTACTGAAGATTTTACTTTCAGAGATATAATTGACTATTTAAATGTTTATATGAGTTGCCAATTGCTGATCAGTGGCGGAACTAGACCAACTCTCGGAGTCGGTGACATCAGAATTGCGAGGTCCCTTTCATTACCGAGTTATAAAAGTAAATAATTTATATTTACTAATATAACGAAGAATATATGGAAGTTTTATTGCACATCAAATTAAAATAAATACAATTTAAAATAAATGAATTTTTCTACTCAGTTCACTCAAGTTATTTTAAAAATAATATCATAATTCACACTAGTTGTTATTTTCGCTTCAATTGATAGAATTGCCAATGGAGTTAGTTTCTCTTGGCTCATCATAATTCTCAAATAGGTCGTAAACAATTTTAACTTTGAGAAGTTTCTTTCAATAGAAGCTATACTGACTGGAACCATGCATGATTCATTCGGACATTCGGATATACTTTCTTTATATTATATTCTGTAATACATCAGACGAATTATTTTATATTTCTGATTGAGTCTAGTGAGTTCTTTTTCAAAAGCAGCTGTTCCTCATACAGTTAATTGGGCCGAATTATACCTAAATCATACCAATGCCTAAGAAGGTCTTCATTTGGTATACTTTTAATATTATAGTCATATATGAAACCAAATTGTACAAAATATTTATTAAGTGCTTTGAATTGATAGTCGGTAAGATTTTGTGATGCCACTGGAGACACGAGGTCGTTGACGCCTAGCGCCGTGATTATTGCTGTTTAATAACTTTAACCAAATAATTTAATAAATAAATTATTATTGGAGAACGACGAGTTCGTTTTTATAATTATCATATAATTTTTATCAAATAAAATAATAAATTTTTAATAAAGAGGTTTTTCGAACAGTAGTGAACTACAACAACAAAAATTTATTTATTTTTTTTTATATTATTTTTAATTTTTAATAAAATAATAAATTTACTAAACATTAATTGCATATTGCTTACACTAAAAGGGATTAAAATTGTGTTCATATCTTAATGGTACATAGCGTCAAAATTATTTAAAGCAATGTTTGTTATAAAATCTTACACAAATATTATTTATCCTTATATGAGTACGTATAACTAACAGAATTGCTGCTTTGCGTTTGTTGCCACTGCGAGATTCAATCTGCCGAGCAGTTATCCTGACACCAAACAAAAAGAATGACATTTATCAAAATCTCTGCGCTATCAAAGTCGTGCATCGCGTGACATTGTTGACTATTGGAACATCAACAATACCAGAAACAATAATAAAAACCAACAAAAACCCAATAACGGAAAGGATCGTGTAGCGAAGATGGGCGTTTTGCACGCTTCTTTGTTGCTCTCAAACCTCATTCACTCACTTTCAGTGTTTTAGATACATTTTAGAAGTACACACACACACACACACACACACATGGACACATAGATACTTGGTTGGTATAAGAAAGTAGCAGAAAAACTTCAGATAAATCAAATAGGATAAACGATATGTCGCATCACTTTTGAAAATGAAAAATGTTTTTATGATATCGTTTGGCTACACCTCCTTCCTTGCTCCTTTTCAGAGCCTTCACAGCCTTCACAGCGTTCACAGCCAGCGTCATACAAGCAAGTCAAAACAAAATTTTTTTAATATGTATTTTTTTTATTTTGTAATTTTTGCAATCGTTTTTGTCATTTTTAAATAAAGCTAACAATAACAACAGAATCTGTGACGAAGAGCGGTAGTGGCATTGGCAGCGGTAGCGGCAGCGACAGCGACAATAACAACAGAGTTGGTATCTCGCGCCCCATTAGGACTCCCATAACTTCTGCAGTTTTAGTCGCTTTATTGTTTCCGTTTGCACGTTTTTGTTTTTATGAATATTTCACTTCTCTTAATTTTCTTATTGTTGGATTTGAAGTTTGCCTAAAGTATCTTTTTTGGTGGCATTCCTTTGTTGAAGTTATTTTCGTATTTTTGTTAATGGCAGAAGTGTGTTATCCTGCCGCTGTTGTCGTTCCTTGTCACAGCCTTAACATTGAAGTGTAATCTTATTCAGATATTTCACAGAGGCACGATAAGTTGTCACATAAGAAATTGCACACCCGAAACTGTTTTATTTGCAGACATCGTTTTTTGTTTGAATGAATGAAGGATACAGGATTTTTATAAATCAAAGGATTAAGGAAGTAAAAGATCTGAAAGTAGGTTTCAAAAAAGAAGAATCTGATATTCTTCATGACGTCATAGTAATTGCTTGGATAGATTGATGAAGAACTAATGTGTTATATTCCAGGTTATTGGGTCTGAGCCGCTGTTTACATTATTAAGTAAAAAAACTGAACTTTGAAAACTGAGCTATAATTGAAGAAAATGTAATTATTGTATTATATAGTAAATTTATGATGTAGAAATTATTATACAACAATATAAATGTGTTGCCATGAACACTACATGGGTCTAACGCAGCTTTGTGAGCATACAATAGCTTCGCTGACTTGTTTATATCATAAGAATTAGAAAATAAAGACTTATCAAAGACAAGAAACAAAGACTAGAATTAGAAAACAAAGGTTTATCACAAAAAAAAGGACAATACAAAACCGTGCTATATATACGTATTTTATGTATAATACGATGTGTAAACAAATATTCAGTAACTACAAATATATTCTGTTTTAAATGGAATCCACAAATTCTCCAGCAATGTGTTATATGAAATAGGTAATGCATTAGGCAAACCAATGAAAAAGAAATAACGATCTGGCTTAAGACATGTGATATCAACGTTTAATAATAGTTTAGCATTAGGCTCGGCTTTTATAATTTTAAGATAAAGCACGAAATGTCAATTGCCTCTTCATTATCCTCCTACTGGATAGGGGTTAGAAAGTCCCGTGGTAAGGCATGCCTTTCGTAAGAGGCGAAACTGTACTTTAAACCAATACTGTTTAAAGTATAAATGGTAGTGCGTGAGACACTTGCGGCACTCGACCAGAGGAGTAAATTTAGTACTAAAGGAATACTAAAGGGTCGCAGCTTTGGATGTCCTGATGAATTGAGATTGGTCGCTGTGGTGATGGCTGTGGTTAAAACCCAAATATACGCGCATAGAATGATTGCAGTCAGTTATTTTCCTTCGATTTGGAATTCCATTTTTTTATCGGGTGCTGGGATCCAATGAAGAGCACAAGTGTTGGGCCACATTATACCGTTACGTGTATTAAAAGTTCAGAGGTGTACAGAGGCTTCCACTGCAGGTAATCATCTTAATTAGCTGTGGACACTGATTCTTTAGCATCCCTCTTTGGGTTAAGGGTAAGAATACTCCTGAGGTAAGGTATACCTATTGTAAGAGACAAATATCTCTGGAGACTGACTCTTCATCATCCCTCTTCAGGTTAGGGGTTAGAATACTACCGAGGTAAGGTATATCTGTCGTACGAGACGAATAAAATTCATCATTTACCATCTTGTACTGATGGTACAACTACCAGTTGCTATTGTCGACTGTTACGTTAAAATATTTTGTACTGAAAAGTTTGGATACAGAACATTAGTAATTAAAAAGCACCAATCCACTTAAGTTCTAAAAAATCTTATTTTTTTTATTACCTTTCCACTTTTATATATTTTTGTGTTTAATATTTTCTTTTAATCCGTATGTTTTACTTTTAATCTGTACAGCTTTTCTTCTATTTCTTTGTTACCAATTTTTGTAGATATTACAATTGATCTCTGCTGATTTGTTAAGAGACGTAACTACATATATAGGAAAAGGATGTCTTATAATGAATGAATAATATATTATAATAAAATTCTGAAAAATATTTCGACTAAATCTATTCATTCATTAATTCGCTTCATCAATCTTTTATACACTCAAAATTTTTTATGTTCACAGATTTTTGTGAAATTTAGTGACAGCATTTATCTGGAATCGGTAATTGATGCTGAATGTTATCTCTGCAAGTAATGCACTTCTCAATTTCATTTTAATAAGTTGCTTGTATGCTGCTCACTTGTATCATTCGAGAATTTTATTACCCCAGCCGAGAGTGTTTCATACAGGCAAATGTCGTAAAACAGTTTCGCGGGGTTTTATTACCGGCACTTGATTAATATTCAATATTCCAACTCCTCAAGTGCATTTGCAAATGACAACGACGACAATCGTAAAGAATTTATTGTGCTAGATTAACGAGAGACAAACCTGAAAAAATGTACTAAGATTATTTACCTTGTGTACATTATATATCAATTTGCATTAACTGTATTTGGGTGCCAAACAAATTACCTCAATAGAGAGAGAGAGAGAGAGAGGAACCCTTTAATCAGTTTCATTTGGGAAGACAACAACACAGCGTTCCAACAATTGCAATAATAAAAACAACAAGTATTTGAGCAGTTAAATCCAGCTTTAGAGCATTTAGTCGGAAATGCTCGTAATTTGGTAACTTCTAACATAAATTTATATCCATCTTAGCATTAAAAGTGCGCTGATAGACACACACATTCCCGTCATGTTAAAATAATGGTGACGTGTACATAGCTACTTTATTTTACCTTAAGCCCGTGCTCATGCAGATAAAAGCGTTTATATCCGGCAACCGCATCCAACATTCGACAATAATCCTCCAGCGGTAAATTTCTTTAACTAAGCGCACACGTACTTCATTCCGCACTCATAAAGCGCCTGTAACGTGTGTCAACCATACGAATATGCCGCCGCTGCTGTCATTGCTATTGCCTCCATCACCACTACCAATCGCTTTGTATCTGCAGCTGTATCTGTATCTCGCGTTGGCATTAAAAACATAACGCAGCAATGTTCGCAACAGTAGCAGTAGCAGTGGCAGTAGCAAATATCCTTGTCATAAGATAAGGATAATTTCAACATTTTTATTCCAAGTGTTTTCTGCTACTTTACGGGCGCTATGCTGTAGGTTGTATATGTGACAAGCTCAATTTTTTTCTTCATTCCTATTTTTTTATGATTATTATTACAATTTTTTTCTTTTTTTTTCGTTTCTGATATTTAAAAGTGCCTGAAGGCAGTTTTATTCACTTACGCGTACATAAGGCGCAAAACTCACGTACTTACCACAAAGGTTTATTTTCACGTAATCGTATTTGCAGAAGGACATCATCATCATTGTTGGATACTAGGCGGCGATGGAAGGCGAGAGTAGCAAGTAATATGTGACTGTAAGGAGTTTTAATGTAAGTCAATTGCTCAGTGTTTATTTAGCTTCTCATGCTAAGTATGAGTAATTGTGATAACAATTTGAATTAGTTTCTCGCAAATGAGGAAACTGACATTTTGCTAAAGAACCTATGACTTTAAAAGGGAAAACTGTTGAACATGATCTTATTGTGGTGGATGTGATGTTAAGTATTATATTTGATAATTAATACAAATAGTTATTTTGAAATGTTCCCTCATATCAAGACTTGATAATTCGTTGCAGAGCTTGGAATAATGGATATAGTTTTAAGTTCCTACAATCGATTTTTACTAGTAATTGAATACCTATACCTTATACCTTACTTAAATTCCAATATGGGAATAAAACTATTACTACAAGGAAAATTTTCATAGAAAGTAAGTTGATTTTGAAACAAACTCATTCATTTTAATCGTCTCCTTCTATAAGTATCTCCTAATTCCGTTTAGAACTTTTAATAGTTTTTTCTTTAAGTTACACTTTACGATTAAAATACTATTTATCCGTTTAAATATATGTAGAATGTAAACAAAATATTGAAGGATCGTAAATATAGGAACTGAAACATATAAACTGACAACGACGATCAGCTGGACGACTTAAATCGGATCTTTCGTTGGCTGTCTCTTTGACAGACAGTCAGTCAATCGATTTATTTAACTGCCTACACGTCTATTTATGAATCTATTCATATGTCTGAGTTTTGTATGATTATAACTCTTAGTTTTGAAAAAGGTTTGTTTTAATTTTTTTTATAGACTTTTCAAAATTCTTTAAATGGGTTTTAACATTTTGCAGTACGGCCGTTATCTGTTCACACTATTATCTGTGAATTGATTTCTTTGGTGTGTGTATATATGTTTCAATAAAAACTATTCTGTTTCGAAGATAGTTTCATTAAATTTTGTGTAATCATGAAACGATTTTTTAAAAATTGTTTGAATGAATTTGAACATTTCTCAGGACGATCGAAATTGGATTATATAGCTGACAAAAAACAAGCAATTTCAACTTATGATGATTATTCATAATGTATAATGATTATGCTGGTTTCTACATAGCTAACTTTCGATATAAGCACTACCACTTTTTATAGAAAAATCTATTATTACCAAATTTCATCAAAGTTTTAAAGATAATATATATCTTTTTAAAGATATATAATATATAATATACTATATATCTCTATAAAAAATTTAATCGTCAAAGATTTGGATACAGTCATAATATGAGTAGGAAGAACAATAGTAACTCCTAATAGATCTGGACTTCGATTAATTATTGTTATATTAGTTGTAGTTACGATCTTTTAAATATCAAATTAAAAAACATATATATTTGCAGAGCTTGTCATATAAAGAGTCAAACATTATCTTAATTCTGTGATTTTCAAGAAATGAATCTTATATGTACCTCTGCTTTTATTTCGCTTTCGCAGCGACCTTGCTTTTAATCGCAATATTATTAACTGTACTATGTGTACTAGAGAGGTTTCCATAGAGAACAGGACTGATTAAAGTTTCTAAAATAAAAGTGCATACTGCTCTTAATTACTTGCACGCTTTTATTTCTTAATGACACGGAGTTTATTCACTATTCTGAACTTAGTCTGCTCCTTTTCTATAAACCTTTATGTTTGTATACAATAATGTGCAAGACTCGAATATGTCTTCATTCCTTAGAGTCAATCCTTACTTATTCGATAAGACTTTTATTGCTTTATTAATGCTTTTACATGCTGTATATGTTTTTGTAAAAAATTTATAAAGGACGTGTTAAAAATGATAAAATGTTAGGTCTTTATACTTTTCTTCCGTTAACAGATAGCACATATCATATAAAATATTTCAAATATTCTACTAAGAAATTACTGATAAAGCTGTTTTTATCAAAGTACCCTCATCAAAAATTTTTCAAACAACAACATTTTCCACTAAAACAGTTTGTATTTAAATTGTTAAGTCCAAGGATAAACAACAGAACATTTGTAATCCAAATTATTAACCAAAGTTTCGAGAAAATTTTCAAGTCATTAGCCCGTCATTCTTTTCCTGATGTATTTGACAGTTCAAAGGTTTACAGCAATCACTTTAGAGAGGGAATCCAGTAATGTTAATTATGACAACAACCAAGTGTATACAATAATTTCGAATGGCTGGAATGGAAAATGTGATTATAATGGGATGCTGAACGCACACCGAATACGCATAAGAATTCTTGTGATTTTGGAAAAATTCTCGATGCTTTTATTTTAACAAATGACATAAATGACGGCAAAATGTACAAATAATGAACAACTCAATTACTTTATTACTCGTAAGCTTCACACTTTTGTCAACTTCTCAATGACACTTGGATGTGGTCGTACAAAACAAAGACGATGGCTGGCATTGGTGATGGCGATGGCGATGGTGATGGTGATGGCGATGGGAATGGTAGCAGTTATAGCAAAAGCAACAGCAACAGCCAAAGTAATACTTAGCAGTAATAATAGCAGTGGAGATGGTTACAATGCTAAAGATGCTGATGAGGATGCGATTTCAAATGAAAATGGGAAAGAGCATTAAATTGGGAATGTGGTTGAGGTTGTTGATGAGATTGAGGATGAGAATGAGGATGAGGATGTCCTTTCGCGAAATTGTGATGCTTTTTCAATTATTACGAAGTGTTCATTTTTGTGGCATGCGCCACTTAATACTCATTAACAACAACAACAACAACAACAACACGAGCAACAACAACAGTACGAACAATATCAACAATAATAAGAGGAATACAAGTAGGAAACAGATAAAAATTTGTAACAAATAAGGACCTAAGAAATGTCTTCAAATGTCTTCAAATGTCTGCCATAAAAGGAGCAACAAAGCAACAAATTGAAGTAGCTTAAAGGTTTTGATGTGTAAAGCTCATTAACTTCGTTTTAGCGTTGATGAACTTAAATTGAAATGTTCTTAAATTTTGTTCATTTTGAAGCAATAATAAAATTTATGAGGTTCTGGGTTCTAACAGCCAAGTATCGCAGTTTGGTTTTTCACCTTTTCAGCTTCACACTTCGACTTTTTCCTGTTTGCTGAGATACGAATGCCACTTCATTGTTGTCATTCAATCGCTTTCATTTTCTGAAAAATTGTTTCTCACTGACGTTTATTGAACTCATGATATATCGAGAAACGTCGAAGCGATGTCCAAACTGCATTTGGCAGTAAATGTGTCACTGCAATGTAAAATACAACTTGGGAATATTTTTCATTTAATGCGGAAACCAGTAGCGGTTTAGTGCCGACCATGGAAAAACTATAAAGAATCGGAATATTATCAATGCGGAACCATAGTTACGAAGATCTTAAATATGTAATTTTTAGCATTAGTTGATTTTAATAATACTTTTTAATAATAATAGATTAAGTTTTTAATATTTCCAACTACTTTAGAAGCTATATCATTTTTAAACCATTTGTAGTTTGAGATTATATATGTATATGCTTTTATTATATGCTTTTTTGTTTCAATAATAAACTTAATATGTCACCAATTATAATATATAACATGCGAATAAAATGTATATCTCTTCTTTTAAGATATTAAGCTTATATCTTATAACTATTAGTTGTAGCCAATAACTAGTAGTTGTAGCTCATAACTAGTAGTTGTAGTCAATAACTAGTAGTTGTAGCTAATAACTAGTAGTTGAAGCTAATAACTAGTAGCTGTAGTCAATAACTAGTAGTTGTAACTTATAACTAGTATTTGTAGTAATAATAGTAGATAACTAGTAGATGTACCTAATAACTAGTAGTTGTAGTCAATAATTAGTAATTGTTGTTAATAACTAGTAGTTGTAGCTAATAACAAGTGGCTGTAGCTAATAACTAGTAGTTGTAGCTAATGACTAGTAGTTGCAGCTAACAACTAGTAGTTGTGGATAATAACCAGTAATTGTAGCTAATAACTAGTAGTACAAATCAACAATAGTAATAAACTACCTAAATAAGGTAGTTTCTCATATTTAATAAAATATGTTTTATAAAAAACAAAGAATTTTGTATCTTCAGACACGGAGCTGAGGCGTGGCCTCTTAAACCCCTTATGATTTACTGTCGGTGTAGTATGTAAAGAAGTATTTTAATAATTCGAACATTTAGACAATGATTTCATGTTTGCATCAGTTCTTCCTTATAAAACCAATAGACAAATATTTGATAGACAAATATAGTTATTGAGAAGGAAAATTGATTTAACATATAAAACTATATACAGTTTATTTGAAATACCAATTTTGAATATCTTCAATTGAAGATATTTTCTCTATCTGCAGCCTGTACTCCGTTCCTGTTCTGCTTTAACATTGACAATTGCAGACCATTAATAATTTTTTCGTTGTTCTTATCATTGGTCTGGACTAAAAAGGCATTAAAAAAGCTGTAATATTTTTTTACTTAAGTCGTGAGTTGAATCTTCTCTATACAAATAGTTATATGTGGGTAGAGATATGCACGTTGAGTGTATCTATTTTATAGTTTATAGTAAATGTGTGCTCACGACTTGAACTAGTTTAATTTAAACGGTTGCATTTATTAAGGTCGAAGCTCTACAAATAGAAACTGTCACTACGAAATGTGCATTACTTGACTGCAAAGTATCCTTTGTGATTTTTGTTTTCGCATTCCTTTCCTGTTGTTGTTGGCAATTTTCAAAACTTTATGGTTACATTTTTGGAGGTAGAACAATATGTAATGTGTGTGCACGCCTTCTTTCAACAACGGCCATAAAAGTTGCATTTGAAGTAGCCACAAAAATAATATTTTATTAAAGTTGAGAAAATCTCGAGTTGATTTCAAATTTAAAAATACAAACATTCCGAAGTGCTTTACAAAAGCTACATAGCAGCATAGCCAAAGCAGTGGCCATACCTAAAGATACGGTCTGTTGCAGCACTTGAGAAAGTTTTAAGCAGGCGGTGTGCTGCTGCTGTTCCTCCTGGCGGTGTTGCTGGTGTTGTTACTCCTGCTGCTGTGCCTGATGGTGGCAATAATGTTGGTGTTGGTAGTTTACGCTGCATGCTGGCATGGACATAACGCTGGCTAGTTTATATTATAGAGTCTTACTTGACTCACTTGACTTAACTATAGTAGTTCACAAACTAAAAGTTTAAAATATTCCAAGCCAGCAAGCAGAAAATGCTTGGAGGATTTTAATACTTACACTCGCACTCGCACTGGCACTCGCACTGGCACTCGCACTAGTAGTTCTCTTACAAAAGTTCGTCGCATATGAAATTGAAGGATTTAATGTTTGTGGGAGTGTCAGTATATGTAATATATCATCGGCATTAAAGAAGAGTGTTGCTAACATTGGTTTGTTGGGTGCATTAGCAACACAGCAAGAAATTTTAATAGAACCAAGTTCATATAACCAAATTTATGCGACTTTCTCACAATGTCCATATATACGTATGCTTCCTACACTCTACGGGTTGAATGGTTAAGCTTACGCACACACACACACACATATATATATATATATAGTGAAAGGAAACAATGGCACTTAATAAAAAGTGGCCTTTCAACGCCTTTTGTGGCTTGGCTACCGTCTTAATGATAGTTTCTTATGCTAGGAGTGCTTCAAGTAGTTTTTTTTTTGTAACATTTTGGTATGGTCTACTCATAACATGTTTATACCAAGTTTTTGTGAACACTGCTCGATGGGAGGTGCCAAAAGTTTTTCAGTTCGTTTCAATTGCTAAAATGCCCTTCAAATGTTTACACTCAGAATTGTCAAACCTTTTAATGAAGCTTTTGTATTTGTGCGCGTGTAGTTGGAAAAATAATGGACATTTTAAGCAAATCTCTTCATTCATCTAAGGACAAAACATTATCGGCTTCATTGTCATATGTTTTGCGTCAGGAGACGCGTGCGTGTGTGCTGCAAGTTGCTTAAGTTGCCATCAGTGAATTCATGGAACCATCGTTTTTCATATATGAGTGCGTAAATGTGTGTTGACGTTGATTGATTACAAATTGGCATTCAATGCAAATGAAAGCTAAGAATGAGTAGTCAGTCAGTTGATGGCATTCGTGTAGCTTCTACTTCTACTTCCACTACTTTCACATCCACATCTACTTCAACTTTCACTTCCACTTCCACATCCACATCCACCTCCACCATTTGCAATCCAACTTCAGTTCATTCCTTGGTCCTTGCTAAATTTGCGGCTTTTGTGTGTTGCGTATGCTTTTTACACTTTGCAAGTACAAAGTGTGGAAAGCATAAAGTGTCACCAGCACTCACTCAATGGCATATTTCTATTATTCCATAGAGTTGAATCAATAATAACGCCGCTTGACATTGATGATGTGTTTATGTCCGATTTGTTAGAAGGGAAATTGAAAATACGTAAGAAAAAATTGAAAAAAATTAGCTAAATCCTTTTTATTGTTTGGTGAAAAGTGCTGTCATTGTTGTTGACAATTTGATCCCCTAAAGTATATATAAAGACACATTATGCCTAATTGGTCGTCAATGCTCATTTTTGTGGGTTGATGCAAAGAAAATTTAAAGAAAATTTAAAATGTCATCAATTAATTTTTCGTAATTAATATATGCAGTAACTGTTTCAATATCTTACTGATATATTTATTTGCTCATCATATTTATAGCGAGATATTGATTTCTGAAGCATTGGATGTATGGAGAAGAATAAAAGTATTTTTGTTTATGCTGTAGGTGTAAAGCATCAAAAGATACAGTGTGAGATTTGAAATTAGCCGTAAAGTTTGTGATCAGGGTCACGAAAGCCATGGTTTTAAAGGGGGATGACGTGGGGATTTCGGTCTCACTCATAAAAAGTACCAGTAAAAAACATGATTAAAATGTGATACCATATTGTAAATGTTTGAAAACATATTGCTAAAAGAAACACTTGAACTCTTCACAAATGTTAGCAATCTATATGATTTGCATATTTATTAGTTTGAATGCTAAAATTTGTTAAAAATACCAATCAAAAGAAGAAGTAGAATATTGATATTCTATGGTAATTGCAAACGTACTTCCCCTTTTTTTTATTTTTATTATTTTGTTTTAATATTTATTATTGAGTTTGTAAGGTTAACTAACCAATCAATTATAGAATATGATATAGAATGCAAAGGTAGTAAAATCTTCAACTAGTTTTTTAGATATGTGTTGGCAATACAAAGGCTTAGGAACAACTAAAATTTGCTGTAGAAAACAGTGCTGCGGAGAAGCACAGAAGTGCTTCTTTTAACATACGTATCAGTGTAATGCGCTGATAACTACCCCATTGGAATTTCAAAACGTTCCGTAGGTGCAAATTGAAACTATAGTTGTCTCCTTGGTATGGATCGAGGCCTATCTAACAATTCTGCTGAAATAGCGAATGTGGTTCCACATCAAATGAAAGTATGTATATGAATACAGTCATTCGCATCCGCGTTTATTTGGGTTTTAACCATAGCAGTCACGACACTCCCTTTAAGGAATGGATAGGACCAATGGAACCTGTATTGGTTAGGACAACCGAAACTGTGGACCCTTACTCACTTAATACCAGTGATACTGCAAACAGTTACAGGATGGTGCCCTTAATTACACAAAACAAACAGACAACATACAAACCAAGCGAAATACATGAGAAGATGTGGATCTACCTAAGAAGCAACTTCACTCATATTCTTACATTTCATCGTACTCATTTACACACATTTTTGGTATTGAACTATCAGTGTAAAGAAACGCAGCTAGAGTTCCTCACTGCACCTCGGTAAGTTATAGCTAAGCTAGCGGTTAAAACAGACGGATGGCTAAGAACAAAAGTGCGCTCAGATATTTTATGTGTCGTATAAAATATCAGTTCTGATTAATGTTTTCTATTATATTATTATTACGGTATATTGTTTCATCATAAAATATTACATTCAATATAATAATTATGTGAACTGTGTAAAATAATTTTGTAGACACCATCAAATTTTAAGAATATAAATACTTTATAGTTTCTCCAGAATTATATCATTCATATGTTTTGAGTAATAATAAGTTTCAATAGATTGACAATTGCGAAGTTGTAAAGACAATGAACATTGTTATTGTTCATATTTATTGAAAAACATCCATATAAATTGTAGGCTGTCAAAGTTTTAATGACTAATAGATCCATCAAAGGTAAGAGTTAGGGGTTTGCACCAAAACTACTGCGGTGCTTTATACTACATAAATGGAAGAAATGCCTGCGTAGATATAAAATATCGGATGCAGTAATTAACTAATCTGTAATATAGGCTTAAAATTATAACTTTTGAAGTTTATAGATTTTATAGGGAAGAGTATGAGACTTCAAAAAACGTGCTGAAAGTTTAATTAGCACAGACAAAAAGCCTAGGTTGGCACCTCATTTTGGCTAGATATTGTAGAGCAGACAAAATGATTTTTAAAAAAAAAAAGCTGGGAGCTTGACTGATTCTAAGGCATAAACGAAAAATATTCCTAGATGGGCATTTCATATCGGATGATATAATAAAATTCTGTATTGTGAATTCAATACTATAATTTATAGAGGCAGTTTGGCTTTCAAAAATATTCTTAATTCATTAAGGGGCCAATAGATCTCCACGTGGCAGTGCAAATCCCCTCAACATGATAGTAATGTAGATATTTGTAAAGAAATTAAGATTTAATTCTTGCTAATGATGATGCAAAATAAATATTTCATTTACGTAATTGTCACCTTTATTTGTTAGGGGAAAGTGCTTTCTCAAACTTCTCTTTTTTATAAAAATTAAAATACAATTAAAACTTTTTTCCTGAAATTTTGTTTCTTCGCTGCAGGAGAAGTAAAAACTTAATTCCGTAATTTTTTCCTACCTAATCCAATTAAGTTGTTTTCATTTTAGTGTAATTTTTTGTAATTTTCATTTTTATTTTCCTTCATCTTGGTTTCATTGGTTTTTTAAACTTCTACATCCATATTCCTTTCCCCAGCATTTATCTGATACAATATTGAAATTGCACAAAAAGTAAGCATCGTGTGCTGTCAAGTGACCAAACAATAATTTATCACTTTGGTAAATACGAAATTTTTCTTCTTTATTTTCTTTTTCATATTAAAATAAGCCTTTGTAGTTGCTGAATTTCTAGAATGGATCTTCTAATGGCCACCCCACATACTTACCCACTCTGCCCACTGCTATTGGCTTTTATCTATTTGACATAATTCATTTATATGCGAGATAAATGAAACCACTGTTGTTGGTTCAGGCAATTAAACTTACTCAAGGTGTCTTACGGCAAATCCTGTTGATCGTTGGCAATGACAACAGCAGCTGCCGCTAATACGCATTCTGCCCCCGGGGGTACGCAAATCCTAAGCACCAAAGATGCTTAAAGTGATTATACTTGTAGCGCGTTAATTAAGCGTTGGCACAACTAAAAACAAAGCAAAGTAGCGGCTTACAGTTAACGCCTAAAGATATTATTATGAGAATTTTTTGCACCGACTTACGACTTACGAGTGTTTACTTCTTACACGTTAAGGCCGCTTATAATGCCTCTACCACCGCAAGGACTTGCCATATTTTGTTATATGGCTACACCTTGTCTCTCAGTTTGGTTATTTAAGCAATAACAACAGTGGAATGGCAGTGAACTACTCGCAGCAGCGAACCAGCGAATTTGATTGGACAAGTTAATCCATTGCATTGGCTATTTTCTAATTTGGGAAATGTTTTGGGCTTAATCCCTTCTGTCAACAGCCTGTTTGGGTGCAAATCTCAGCTTTGTTAGCGAACAGTTCGAAGGTGGATTTTGTAGGCTGCATTATTAAATTTAATTGAAATTTCAGTTAAAATATGAATGAAGAAGAAACAATGAAAAAAATAAATGAACAAAACTTAATGCTCTGCTCATTGTCGGGCAGAGATTCGGGCGGCGGCTCATCTTTATTAGTACCACGAAATGTCATAGTAAAGCGTTAATACGCTGGAATTATCATTATTTTTATCACCCAAGCATTGTGCAGATTTGTTTGTTTGTACGTGGAAGTGTGCAACAGAAACAGCACATTTTATTAAAATTCCCGGGTGCGTCCTTTATCTTCTGGTTTAATGATAAAATGATGACAGAAGTGACAGGAATGACAAGTAAACCCGCAGAATTAATGACAAGGAAAACAAAGTAATGAATACAAGATTCTATGTATCCGATGCTGGAGCACCAACGGAGAGAGGCCAGGAAGGCTGGCTGACAATAAGTGCCACAATGAGTATGATATCTGGCCGAAAATCTATGTATCTCTTCTTGTATCTTTTTATGTAAATTTGCTAGTTTACCTTAAAGGCAGCTTGCGTCAATTATTGACGTCAAAGCAGGCGAACTGAAATTGGCTACAATTTACTTGCAATATTTTTTATTTTTGACAATTTATTTTAAATTAAAAAGCAACACAAAATCCGTGTTAAAGTTCCTTCAGCTTTATATTGTCCTACGACATCAGCTTAACGTATTCCGTTAATTTTTATATCCCTGCTCGCCTGTCTGTTGCTATTAAATGTATGATTATCCTTTCACCATTATAATTGCTTGAACACTCCCCCTTCGCCTATAATACTCGTACTCGTATTGCATTGAAATCACACGCAACCCAATTAAAAATGTCAAATGAATTGCTTTAATGTGTTGGCGATTATCTCCAGTAATTACAACTAACAACAACAACTGCTGTATAATAACAACAAGAACAGCAATCAACAACGATTGCAGCAGCAACAATTACTCGAATTCGTACTCATCCAACAACATAAACTATACAAAGCGGAATTAATTTGTTGCTACATTCAAGTAATTAATTATCCTAGTATCCTTGCGATGCACTGCACACTGCACACTGCACATTGCACATTGGCGTATTGTTTAGTTGGCAACGTGGTCACAATTCATGGCAACACCGCTCGTAATTTACGTCAGGTGGTGAATGTGGTTAGTACGAGTGGGTATTCAATCTTTTTCAATGTTCCAGTCTTCCAATGGACCACGCTAAGCAACACAATGCAGCAGCAAATTTAGCGCATTTCGAATAATTGTTGCATATCTTGGCGCCAAAAGAGTGATTTTGGCTTTAATGCTGCCCAAATATTTGATGCCATGAATTGTCCAATTCATTGCTTTTTCTATGGTAAGACCAGCAGCAGCAGCAGCTGCAGCTGCAACTGCAGTTTCTTTATTTTTGTTCATTTTTGGTTGTATTGCTGGTTTGTCATTCAATAATGAATGAAGAAATTCTGAGTTTTTGCTTTATTTAAGATACAGCCAAAAGGATAAAAACGAAATGATCAATTGTTTTGAAGAATTTTTAATAAATCTTTCCTAAGTTTTTATTTGCTGTTTTGCTGCCATGTTAACATTTTGAAGAAGGATTTTAAATTGGTGCTAGCTACATTTTCATGTTGCCAGCTTCAGTTGAGCAGCGATTCAGTAACAGTTTTAAAATATGATATCTTAAAACAGTACATATATATATATATAACTATTTATATAAAACACATACTGCTGCTGTATGCTAGATATACTACTCGTAAATTAATCGATATAGTTTTTTTTTGAAAAATGATCTAAATAAACTAAAGTAGTTGCGATTTTCCTTGAGCAGCCATGCTAAGCCATCATTTGTGCAGTTATCAAAGTAGGATCACAAACAGTGCCGTGCCATTATAAGTTGATAGTCTATAGATAAAGATATTATACTGATAATGATGTGAGCACATAAAAATGTTGGTTTTAGTTTTTATTTCAGTATATATTTTTGGCTAACACTCTATAGCGTTATTTGATTAATCTCTGATAAAACCTTTTAAGTCTTAATCGACTCTGCTCTCTGTCGCAACTTTTCTTTCCTTGCTGGCATTTCTCATGGTTTCGTTCTAAGTACACTTTTATTTTAAATCTTTCAACGTCTTTAGGCAAAATCAAAAAAATCTGCTTAGGCGACGATGCCTTATGTTTATGACATCTTTCAGCACTAACCAATATGCTAAGATGAATTCCTAAGGTGCCTTTTTAAGTTTTACTTCATTTGAAAATTATACTCAATATATCTAATATCTTTGCTATTGCTCTTACTGGTCAGAGACAAGATTACACTACAAATTTTCATACCTCTATGATTAATCTTGAGATAAACAATATCCCAGTCGGTCAACAAGCTCAATTACCTTAGCTTCTATATTTTAGAGACAGTTAAATCAAGCACAACATTATTTTTAAAGTTAAATATTACAAAATTCCTACTTTAAGTATGACTTTAAGCTTAACTGTAATATTCAACTTCTTTGCTTTAAGCAACTTCTTCTGGCGATTCTCACGTAGACATACTTTGTTTGACGATAATTACTACTACTGAAATGGAAACATTCCGCCTTGACATAAATCAGGGCATTTTACTAGTTACTTGGTTTATTCAACACTGCAATTGGTCGCTATGTCTCGTTTGACTATATGATCGTTACACTGACACTCTTTGTATTAAAACCTTTATTTCAATTTTGAACTCAGCTATGAGGTAAAGAGTTCCCCAATCTCTCTTACTTTCCTTCTCTAAAGTGTAAGACGTTACTTTTATCATTGATCCTCACGCAGCTATACAATAGCAGTTTTCGTGAACTTTGTCACAAGATCTAGGTATATCTAATAACTTCCCTGTGATTCTCACGGTTACATATTTTTTTTCGCTAATCTAAGTACTTTCTACAACATCATCCTACCCAATTGGTTTAGATAAATTTAGGTTTCTAAATGTTCAACCTATTTGTTTCTAGCTTTGCTCTTTATTTATTGAATTGGTATATTCAGCATTATGTCCTTCATGGTTCATTGTTAATCTGATAAAGTGAAGAAGGGGGTGAAAGTCTTACATGCTGGTTTTTGATGCTGTCTACCTACTGGAAAGAAGAATATATATATTTGTTTGCAAGGTATTTTACTTTCTCTAGAAGGTTATATTAAGTAAAACTTACATGTTGGTTTTCACTGTAATTTTAAATTGTCGAGTTGAGTATCGGGTGTGACATATAGTAGATAAATTGTGTTGATAGTATAAAAGAAATCGGCATTTATTTAGATATACTATATTTATATCGATGACTCGTACAATGAATTGTATATGGAACCACCATAGAGAGAAATGCTAAGAAAGAAGAATTGAATAAAGACTCTCAAATGTTTCCGTAAGATTTTTAAAATCTCTTGCAAACGCCTGGAGAACTATGACATCACAACGTATAAAATGCTAAGAAAGCAGGTGTAAAAATTTCTGTAAAATCTTTAAAATCAGTAGCAAATGTCGAAAGAGCCATAACATTATATCATTTAAGATGTTAGTATCATGAATTGCTTATGGAAGTGTACATCCATCACTAGTAAAATGTTATGAAAGATGAAGTAAATTACAAGCACTTGAGAGATTCTATAAAATCAGTCGAAAACGTCTAGAGACCCATAACATCAGAATGTAAAAATACTGGTACATTGAGTTTAACCCACTTTGGAGTGAAATGCTAAGAAAGGAAGAGTGAATTCGGACCTCGAAAGTGCTTCCATAGAACATTTAAAAGCTGTAGCAAATAACTTGAAGTCCATATGACCACTAAATATTGGTTGTGGTTTTTACATTCATCTTACACTGAAAAAAAATCTCATTAGCACAATGAAATGAGACTTTCTTGTTTCTTTTGTGACCAAAATTGTTGCTGTTGTTGTTGCTTTTGTTGTTGCTGTTTTACTAATGAAAAATCAATTTCAAACTTTATGGCGATGCGGACATTTTGAAAAATTGCGGTTTCCTTACAAAAAATGGAAACCTTAAGACGGTACATTTGTCTTCTCGTTTGTTGCTGGTTTTGTTGATTTTGTCAGTGTATCTGCGTCTGTTGGCTGCAGTAATGAATTTTCTTGTTCAAATCTGTTTAGCAAAACCTCATTTTGAAATGCTTCAAGAACCCAGTTTTTCCTTGTGGCTGCTTAATATTTATGAAATTTTAAGAAAACTAATTGCTTATGAAATGCAGTAAAATAAATAAAATTGAATAAAATGAGTTTCAGGAATGATGTGCAATTCAAACAAAAATATGAAAGTAATTGATGCTTTTCCGAGTATTGATAAAAGCAATTGCAGTTGCAGTTCCATTGAAAGCAAATGCAAAAAATTATATCTAAGTAAAAAGAGAAATAGTCAGAGATGAATTTATTATAATTTTCAACGAGACATTAAATTTAGGATAATTTAATTTCTTTCAAAGATATTGTCCCAATTTTTTTATTACTTTGAAATAAAATTTTAACGGAAGCAAAAATTTAGGAAATATTTTAAATAAATAATTCAATTAGTTTATATGTCTTTTTTCCTTGGTAATAAAGACATTTCTGTGAAGAGAATACTTCTTTTTTAAGTTGTTTAAAATAAATCCACCCCCAACACAATAAAATATCATGCTACGCCATGCACAAATTTGAAATTCTTTAAGTCCTTAAGTAATCTGTAGTATCTGTTTTAAATCCAAACCCCTTTTTACATTAGATATGCGAAGCGTCTAATGTTGTGAGCATTTGGAATTGCCGTTCACTTTCCCATTCCCGTTGGTGCTGCTGCTGCTGCTGCTCCTGCTACTGTTGCCTTTGCCGTTGCCGTTGCCGTTGTTGCTGCTGGGAAAGACCAGTCAAGTGAAAAATTGATGGCCAACCAATGAAAGTAAAATGTCAAGTGCTCTACTTTTGCTTGCCAGTAGAAGCTTTATGGCTGGCACGATGACATGTTATCCTTTTTGCTATCAATTGCCTCTAGATTATGTTGTTAGTTGCTGCTGCTGTTGCTGTTGCTGTTGTTGTCATTGTTTTTGTTGCCGTCAAAATAAAATTATACCGAAGCACTTCAAGTTTACATTTATTATTAGTACCATAATGGTGCACTAAAATTCAACAAACAACAACAGCAATCACACAGTACACAGCTCACAGCTCACAGCTCATAGCACAGGACGACTAATGCTGCCTGGTGAAACACTTGTAAGG
Source organism: Teleopsis dalmanni (assembly GCF_002237135.1). NCBI lineage: Eukaryota > Metazoa > Arthropoda > Insecta > Diptera > Diopsidae > Teleopsis > Teleopsis dalmanni. The sequence goes on from NC_051846.1 coordinate 14,042,876, forward strand.
AGGGCTAAGATGAAAAAAAATTGGATAAATATATTATGTACGCCACTATCGCTGGAAGCATTCCTATATCGAACCAAATGAAGCAATTGTAGGAAATTTAAATGGCGCCAGTGTAACGAGCGATTCTCAAGGAGGATATGTTAAGTAACTAATAACATAAAAATAACAAAAGCTACAACAAATATAAATTTATATATTTTTTGTTTATATCTTTTTATTTCTGTTTATTTCTGCACAATTATAATACATAAGACCCATAAACACAAAAGTATTGCCAGAATAAATCTGATAGAATAAATTGTACAAATATGCATAAATTAGGTATATTTAATTCAGGAAGGGGAAAACTGTGGTAGGGGAAGAGGTAGTGTGGGGGCAAATACACAAGAAAGTTTATAGTTAGGTAAATTTTTTGAAGTGTTAAAGTCAAAAGGACATATAAATTCTTCGCTATTTGTCGCAAATTCGAAAAATTTATATTAATAAATAATTTCCTTAAGTAAATTAATACTTTTAATTATTAATTCAAAAAATTTAATCAAAAAATTAATAATTTTATTTTACAACACCAACATCATCACCATCAACTTCATGATTTTTCATATTTTGCTCTGTAATCCATATTGAATGGATTGCCAGCATTCAATTTCTTCCATTTAAAACTGTTGAATAATGATTTAACATTAAGGGTCTATTCAATCCTTGATCTTCTTTAGCTGCGATCTAAATAGCTTGTTACAAGCAATGCATTATTAGGGTTGGCTAGTCAATATTAGCTCTTGCCTTGGTGTTCTTTTGCTACGATCTAAATAGTTTATCTGCAAGCAATACATTTTCAAGTGGCTATTCAATACTTGTTCTATTTACGTTTAAAGATTGTCGATAAAATTATCTCATTTTTTACTATCGCTAAAGAATCTCTAAAGCTCGGTACATGTAATACATTTTGGGTGTAGTTAACCGATATTTGCGCCAATCATGCTTTCCACAAATATTATTTTTTCGATTTGTACCTTTTTGCGTTACAATATACGTTTAACTATAAGGAATTATTTATTATGAGGTCATAATTTGGTAGAAATATTTCAATGACTTATGTCAAATACAACTATCAATTACCTCCATTGACCAACTCCAGGACTTCTCACTAAGACGCATTTTAAGGTTGGTCAAAGGTTCGAAGGTTCAAGGTGGTTTTAAAATCTGTAGTAGTAGTAGTAAGTAGTAAGGGTTTATTAATTTATCTCTATGACAGATATGTTTTTATAATACAATGATTCTAACAAAGAGTACATGAAATATATAGATAGGTTAATTACAACAGATTATTTGAGACAATAACTATTCTGTTGTCTGTCTTAAAATCTGTAAGTATTCTTTATACAGTAACACAATGGGCCAATAGGCTACATGGTTCCTTTGGATCGTCGGCATAACCTAACCTAATCTACCCAACCATATATTCTTTTTCTAATTACATTTCTTTTAAAGTTGTTGTATCTTTTTTCTAAAACTCAATACTTATGGTAGTAAATTTCAATTTCTGAGAGTCTTTTTCGATTTTTAGATATGCCATAATATGATTTGTTTGCGTAGACTTGAATTCTAATGCTCCCAAACAAAGCATATCATGAATATTTTATTTCTTACCTGGATTTAAATATGAAATGATCAGTCATAAATTAAATATTTAATTTATTTTAGAAAATATTTCTCTGGTTTTGAATATTTTACGATAAGATAAGACATTCAATAAAATATCTAATTTTAGAAAGCATTTATGGTTAAATTGCAGATACGAAAATAGCAAGCTTTAATAAGTATAGTAGCAAAACTAAAATAAATTCTCTATTATGATGTCGTATATTATAAGGATATCCAATGTCAAACTTTTTGTTTGCTTTCTATACTTCTTACTCCAATAAATACTTTTAGAGCCCGTATAGTTTAGTAAGACTTTAGTAGTCACTAATTCAAAAGGCTATGTTCCAAAATCTCAAACATAAATCAATAAAGAATTCTAGTCCTCAAAATTTGTCTGCTTTCGTGATATAGTATTCCCCTAAGAAATTAATCCTGTCCACGATTATCTTATATTCTTGCCGATTTTTAGCATTTTCTTTTCAGTTGCTGACGTTTTTCTCTGTAATTAAACCACTATTTATCTACATTTATTTATCTTATATTTCCTGGTAGGCCGCTGTTAATAATTTTACTTAATGGTATATTTTTCGGGATTCTTGTGAATCCTGTTACTGTCAGCAAATATATTATATTATTTTTTTTTTAAGATTTTTGGTTTGCAAAGACTGATTTGAGTCCAACAACATTGTAGTTCAAACTTCAATAAGCGAGCAATGAAATCCACGGTCAGCAGCAGATGCCAACTGACAAAATTGTTGCAGTTAAGCTGCATTTACGGGCATTTAAAAAGTTGCTAACCACTTGAATTTTGTTGCTGTTGCGAGCATAAACTGCAAAAGGTGCTCAAATCACAAAATTTGTGTAAATAAAAGCAGAAATTTGAAAAATAACGCAACTATAAAGTGAAATAAGTGGAAGTTAAATAGTTGCGGCAATTGTACTTGTAACTTTAGTGTCTACCCTGGCACGCTACGTTGATGCGGTGTTGTGATGCTGTGATGCTGTGTTGCTGCAATGTGAGATAGTCTGCTTAAATATTTTTGCCTTGCTTTAGTTAAGTAGAGTTTACAACTTAACTTAATTGCTAGAGTTATTGCAGTTTTTGAGCTGCAGCTGCATCTTAATTTCCCCAGAAAGTCTTCAAAGTCAAAGTGCGGAATGAAATTTAATGAAATTGTAAATCATACAAGACACACGAAGCGGCAGCGTCAATTACAGCAAAGCAGCTCCATAAAGCATCCTTAAGTGCAGCCACAAAGTATGCAACAATGAAATCGGCTGCGAGTTAAGCCCGAGATACAAATGCAACGGCGGCAGGGGCAACGCTAAAAGCGATTGTATCAAACTAAAGCAAATATTTTTAGCTACTTTTTGTATAAAATTAACTTGGCAGTCAGCAATAGCACACTTCTATAGCTGATGAGCTGAAGGACAATACCATCACCACCGTCATCACCGTCAGCACCAACAGTAGCAACAACAGCATTAACACCAACAATGCTAACGAATCCATTTGGAGTGGTTCCTTTAAGACAACAGCAGCTTCGACGTTGCTGTTGCTGTTGCAGTTGTAGTTGCAGTAGCAACTGCAGTCGTGCGTTTCATTTATCTTTTTTCTCTTTTTGTTTTGCTTAATTTTGTTTGTTCAGTGTCTAAAGTCCGTGTGCAGATAATTACATTTTTAAAGATTGTTGAGCTCAAGGATTTATTTACAATCTTCGTTCTTGAGTCTTAATATCAGCTTCAAAATATACACAACGCATAACAATTGCTGGTTGCCATACTTATAGAACCCATATCCTTGGGTCTGTATGTCTGCGTATCTGTTTAAGCATTTAAATTAAAAACTCAACTTGGCTACATTTACTACATTTACTACATTTAGTTGTTCATCCAATTCGTTTGGCATTGGAATGAGGTATTATTTGGATTTTATTGGAAGCGAATGCCTTTAATTTGTTACTTCAGCACTTGAAGACACGGCTGACATATTTCCAAAATTCAGTTAAACGATGTTTTAATTTTACGATTATATACACGATACATTGTAGATTGTATATCTTGTATAAAATAGGTGTCATATTTTTGTATTTGATTGAATAAATAATATTTTAAAATAAAACACAGGACAACTCTGTAGGTTATCCTATAGAATAACTCTACAGGAATGACGAATTCAATCTATCGATGATAGTCGGTATGATGCAATGTGGAGACAGTCCAAATATACAGAAGTTCTCCCATAGATATATTTCTCACGCTATATAAAAAAATTGAACAGTAATAAAGAGTATTATCAGAAGCCTGATCTGCTTCTAGGCAGGTATGAGCATTTGTCACAAACACACTTTAGTTTCCTCAAGTAAGTTCATGTCTTATTGAGTGCGACATCTCTATGTAGTTATATGGGCAAACCAGTATTTAAGGTTGGTGGTTCTTTGACACGTTCTGATATTGTTTGTTTTTTATTCATTTATTTCTGAGAGACTAAGCTATGGACCAATGATGTTATATTTTATACACACAGGGTTGGCTATGTTATTCACTCATCTGATAACACTGTAACTTTGAAAAGAAAAGTGCGTATGACTAATGATAGCACGTGCTTGAAACAATTGTTTTAGGATATTTTTGCTATGGAGCAGTACCCACCAGTCGGATGGATTAAAGCCCAAAAAAAAGTTTGACAAACAATCATTAGCAAGGATAAGGTCTGATAAATAATAAGCCCTATTATAAATAGGTTACAGTTAAATAAATCCTCAAATGATTAAGTTACTATCATAAAGTGGCAGTGTGGAGCGGAACTTGATATGATCATCGCATTATACTTTTTCGAAAATGTGATTGGCAAAGCAATAACTGCCAATGAGGTGCATTATCGGGCTAGAATAATTAATTTTTTGATGCAGTTTCTTCGTGAAAATGCTATTCAGTACCTTTGGTTCAAGAAGATGGTGCGTCATCTTATACAGCTCCAACCATAATCGATTTTTTGAAAAAGATACATTAAAAGTGCTATCTTGCAGCTCTAAAAAAATTGAAAAATTAAAAATGTGAAAAGAAAATAAGAAAAAAGTACTACAGAACAACACTTAAAAGATTGAAGAATAATTTTACAAAAGATTTCTGTAAAAACCGTTGTATTAAAACTATTGCTGTTGTGCTCAAGAAGCCATTTACTATTTGACAATCACTTATTTAGCCAGATTAGTTGAGAAAAAGCGGCATATATTCCATTTTCGAGACTGTGATAACGAAAGAATGAAGTATAAAATTTATCTAATCTGTTAACTACTCATCAGAGATGAGCTAATCATATCAGAATAATAAATTATGTGTAATATAAAACTAGAGAGGAAATTAAATATTTCCCATATCTATAAATATATTTTGATGCATATTCCTTTAAATGAGGTGTTCATTTATAGCAATCTGTGATTTATTATAAAGGAAGAAGGCTATTAATAATGTATTTAAATTAATCAATATCCTCGTTTGCGAGTATAAAATAATTATTTATGGGGAATTATATGCATTTTGTTGTGTTTGTAATCTTCCAGTAAACATGCAACACGTCTCGATTTGCAGTTTAAATTGCTGTTTTCCTATCGGGTAATATCGACATACGCACAGAGTCATTAAAGGACATTTGCTTATCTATGATGCGTTGCGAGCATTAAGCATTCCCCGCAGCTTTCTAAGTGGGAGAAAATATTTCCAACAAAATATGATTGCCCCAATAATACCCTAATTCCTAGTGTGTGCTTCCTTCCGCGTGTCCGTCCTTAACGTCAATTATTGTACATTTTTCCACGCTTCGCTGGCTTTTTTTCCTTTGTCCTTACGGTATTGACACGATACACCGTGTCCATCCCTGACTCCGTTGGCGTTAGTTCCATTGCTACTTATCGCTGCTGCGACATCTTTATCGCTTCTATGCGATATGCACATCACCTTAAATGCTTTTCTCCACAGCTTCGCTTTTTTGCGTTCGCCTCTGCCTTGCCTGCCTTTTTAGGCAATTGCATGCGTGTGCGTTGGCTGCTGTTAAATTGTTTGCCCACTACTTGCGCTTCATCCCCCACATCGAGGCTCTGCCATGGTTCATTTATGTTGTGTTCATGTGTTAGTTACGCTTCAGTGCCTTTGTTATTGTTTTGATTATTTAATCGGTTTACTGTTTGCTACGAGAAAGTATGTATGCGTGCCCGTGTGTGTGTGTGTGTGTGTGTGTGCTATATGTGTGTAGCTGAGCAAAGATGTTAAGCTAATCTAATCCTTTCTGCTGGTTTGAATTCAAATTGATTATAGGACTCTTGGTATTAGTGGTTACACCAATGAAGGTCATTTGGCTCTGTGCTTGTGCTTTGCCACCCACTTTTACATTATTTTTTATACATGCTCGTAAAATAAATTTGTGGACATTAATCTATAGAACCAGATACGGGAATAGACTTTAATTTATATATATGTGTGCTAGGAATCTACAGGATGATTTTTTATTTAAGTATAACGGCTTAATCAAGAAAATATCAATATAATTAGTTGAAATTCTTTAGAATGGAAAATATCAAAATAAGGAACTTTTCATTTAATGGACTTGTAAGAAACACCTTTTGTAAAGTTAAAATATTCAATTTATATTTTAAATTAAATAAAAAATATTTAGTCTTCAGTTACTATTGTTCTTATAATTTCCATAGTTTAGCTATTTTTATAATTTTTATACAACACTTTTCTTGATTAAGTGTTGTTTTTAGTGGCTCTTCAAGCGACCAATTTTTTTCTCCTAAGAAAGTTTTGTAGAGATCGAAGCAAATAGTACTCAGACGATGCAAGGACCAGACCATTTTATGGATGCATTAGAACTTCCCAACCTAGCACCGTCAATATGTTCTGAGTCATCAGAGATGTATGTGTTCTGACACTGTCATGATGGAACATATTTCCTTTTCTATGAGTAAATTCTGGTAGATTTTCTTTAATTGTTTTATTTACATGGTCAACTTATGCGCTTTTAGGACCATATCAACCGTTGCACCAAGTTGGAGCAGCATGTAATAGAAAATTCCGTACGAATCCGATCAAACACTCAGCATTACCTTTCTTGGCGTCAGTTTAAACTTCATCGGGAGTAATCGGCTTGTCAGAACTGGTTTGATTATTTGGTGTTTCACTTATATCCAAGTCGCGTCTTGCGAAGCGGGCTCTTATTAAATAATTTTTATTTAAAATTAATTTGTTGATCTTTAGTGTCTCCGATTCCTCCTGCTTGCTTGCTTTAACAGTTGTAACATTTTTTCGGATTTTAACAGTTGTAACATTTTTTATAGATTGAGTCTGATGTTTACTGACAGTATACGAAGCGTAATACTTATAATGTTTCTGTATCATTATATAACATTTAGTTATGTCAATATTTAATCGAAATTTTATTATATTGAGAGATTGAGAGATTAAAAAGTTCTAAGATATGAGAAATCTCAAGGTAACTTATGAACTGATATGTATGAGTATTGGAATCTTAATCACGATTAAATATTGTTTAATATTTGCAGATATCAGCAGATGAAATATAAAATATTCTTTCAGGATTGGTTAATTGAATTATAAATAAATTCCAAAATATTTTCCAATTAAATACAATAGAAAAACGAGGAGAGGAACGCTGTGACTAATGCTGATCATTTTTAGTCGATCTTAACTAACATTTTTTAAGTTCGGCAAACCGTAGTCCGCCCTTCGAATAAAATGTCAGCTACTGACGACATTCTAATGTGCTCTGCCGGACAGAGTCCATAGTTTTTTAACGTGACTTACCACGGTGCTTTCAATGGTGCCCATCAGTGTAATGCAACGATAAAGTATTAGAATTTTAAAGAATTTTTCAGGTACCAATTAAACCTATACGTTTAGGTATAATATAGTAACTTCTTGAGGAAGAAGCGAAGGACAGCTAACATTTTTGCAATTTTTTGGGTAGCAGCACTTGATTGGAAAATGTAACTCCAGATCGAACAAAAGTAATGAATTCAGTTATTCTATCCACATAACTTTGGGCTTTCGCCACAGCCTTTACAATACTCTCAATAAAGGGCGCAGCCGATGTCCTGATCTCTGGTAAAACGGGTAACCAGATTTACAACTCCGACCGGGTGCCATAACTGAAACTCATTCACTACCAGTTATACTCCCAAAACTATTAGGTTGTACCTACAGAAATCTAGTAACCTCTTGCGATAGGCATGGCAAGAATGTGCTTCGCCTGTAAACAGAGCTAACATTCATTCTTCTTAGAAAAATCTGCATAGTTAAGAGGCTATTAATTTGCAAACAATTAATGCAATAAATAAATAATTTCAATATTTTAACCCCTTTCCAAAAAGGGTACAAAGACGGACAGTTAATATTCTGTCTCCTCAGATATTCATCTTGTTCAGATTATAATGTAGGCCCTGATAATCTATCAAATAACTTCCCAACAACCTCGGCAATAAAATTTTAATTTGAAATACTTTAAATAAATTTTAATTTGGCAACACCTCAAAGCGTATACCATGCGGTTTAAGATCGTAATCAATTAGGTAAAGAGTCCTACCAGATACTCGCACCATGTTGCAATTCACTGATGAGTTCAACCACAAAAATACTAAAAAAATTTGACTGCGTGTGTCTATATAAATAAAAATGTAAATAAAACGATAATGAAATTAAATTATGTGCTTTTATTAGTAAAAGGGAATTTATTTGCGTGGCTGAATATCTCGACTCGTACCGCTTGCTGGCGCTGCGTTAAACGCACTTAACACTGTTTACAGCTCTTAAGGAAATTTTCCTTTTGACTTATTTGTGTACTTAATTTTTTTCGGCACTCCACACATACATTTGGCAATACTGTAAGTGACTTAGCTTTATTTACTTATTTACCTTTTCATTGTAGAGGGAATGGCACAGGAGACGACAGGCAAAATGACTGCCAATAGAGCTGCGATGATGGAGATGAGGATGATGCCGATTCTTTCGCCGATGCTGACGACACTGCCTTTGACGAGATGATGTGACATTTTTACGCTGAAAATGTTGTCAAAGCAAACACCTGTTACTAATTTGCGCTTTTTTGCCACCTTCTGAGGAGTCTTTTAAGGAATTCTGTGTAAACAATTTTCCTCCACTCCGCTTTTTCCTTCTTCCATTTTCTTCTAATATTGTGTAAAGCTGCCACTTGCAAAGGTCCGTATTCGCGTAATATTGTAATATGAAGAAGCAATTTCGGCACACAAAAAGGTAAATGATTTGACGTTATGGATGAAAGTATTTTTTAAAGATTACACAATGTGTACTCGCGGAGGCGTGCAATCTTTACACAATTGCATAGCATCGTCATATCAGTGTTAAGCTATTACGGCATATGCGAGTGCGGGTACGAGTACGAATACGTGTACGTATAACGCAACGCACTGTAACGTAATGCCAGCAACCAATAATTCACAAAATTTAAATCCATGCCTTATATTTTATGCAAATCATTTTCAACTGTCAAAAGCGTATCTAATATTTACTTTTCACAATATTTTTGGTTTTGTCACATGCCCCGGCAGTGCCTGCCTGTGGTACTCATATATATGCACTACCATTACCAATCTTATATATATATGTACGTACTCATACTCAAAGACATAGTCTCTCTCCTCGTCTCAGTCTCAGTCTCAATCTCAGCCATAGACGTAGTCATAGTCATAGTCGTAGTAAGATGACAACCGACAACCCTGACGATATTCAACGGAACCGAACACCACCACAGCACAGCACGTCAAAACTTTTTATTGGCAAAGTAAAATTACATTCCATAATTTATCGTATTATGAGCAGCAACAGAATCCTTTGAAATATTTGAAATGATTTTTCAGTTGAAATGCGAATACGAATACTCCTACATATAAATATCTATCTGTATTTCATCTCTACGTACGTACAGTATATGCGAGTGCAGATATCCTTTCTTGGCTTATACTCCTGCTCGTTGGTTCGTTGGTTCGTTGGTTCGTTCGTTTGTATCCTGTTGACATTTACTTGTACTTGAAATCAAATACAAATGTCATTCCACACTTTAAGAGGTGTTCTGCCGGTAGATACGTAGATACAAGCTACAAATAAAGACAACAAATCATTCATATATTATGCTTTAAGGTTTTGTTTTTAGGGGAGGCGAAGATTGGTTAAGGAAATATTTTATTTATATATTTGTTTACTTTTATTTCCTACTTTCAACAGAAATAAAAATTATGTTCAACTTGTGATTATGTTATCAAGAAAAAATATTGCAAAATGTTCCTTTTATCAGTACATAAATAAGCAGTATCAGGATTGGATTTGTAAGGATACAGCTCATTTTATAATCGCTAAAGCGGAGAATAGATAAAGTGGCTAAAACAGGAAGAAGGTGCTTATCTTGTAGTATATTTTGATTTAGCTAGAATACAAATATACTATAAAACTTAACAACTGATAACAGTATTTTAGTTATTTAATTAATAATTAAATTATTCTGATTCTGAGCTTCACATTTGGCAGGACACGAGTTCGATTCCTGGTACTTGCAATCTCAAAAATAATTATTTACGAATAATTAAATACAAGAATTATTTCCAAGACCACTAATAATGGGTGTTTGACAATACCCAAAATAGCAGTATGGTCAGCCAAAAATTCAATAATTTAAAATAATATAAAATGAATTTTTGTTTTAGTTCACTACTGTACGAAAAACCTCTTTATTAATAAATAAATAATTAGTATTTAAAAGAATTTCTAATTCCTAACACACTTCCTTTTATAAAAAATTTTTATCTCAATTTATAATATGGTTTGTTCGATAGAATTAAGATATAAAGCATCTTTATATATATTTTAAGACTTTCATTAGCTGAGTTTAGTCGTTATTGTAACAGATTGGTCAAAAATAATGCCATGTAGTAGCACAGATAAAATCTTATAAATATTTTTGGGAAGTATTTCTGAAGCTTAAACTGTATGGCTGAAGTTGCCAGCTATAAACTTCAATCTCTCACAGTAAACATCGGATAAACATAGACGTAGACATGCAAGCTCATAACGCAGTGATAATGATCATAAAGTATACGATTTTTATAGTATATACATCTAGATAGATGTAGATATACTATATATACATATAGATAGATGTATATACCATAAATGTATATACTAAATTTCAGATAGTTTTAAAGTGGATGATATAATATTATTTTTTTTGAAAGATTTACAGTGCGACATAGAGACCTGATGTATTATTAAAGTGACCTAGAATATTTCTACACTAGCTCTATAACTAGCTCTATAAAGTGCAGTATTGAACCTACATTACAGAGTTTAATTACTTCATTCAATATACGATGATTACCTCTATACTTCCTTTCTGTATATATCAGGGCTGGAAGGTCTTAGCACATGCTTTGAGTTTTTTCTCGTCCTTACAAAACCTATAAATTGTAGTTGAGTAAGTTTCTAGTTTTGTAAGATGAGAATTTAATCTGTAATGCCCTCTTAGAGTTCTTGCAATAATTGCTGAATTTTTGAAAAAAATTTTGATACACCTACTTCATATTCAAAACGTTCAAAAAATCCTTTCGTAAGACCTGATTTTTCAAGTTCATCACCAACCTATTTTAACCTCAATCTGTGTATATTTTTCTTACTTTTCATTACTAACTGACGCTTTAGGATGGTCAGAAAATGCATCACTATCATTGTCTTTTCGACGTTTTTAAAATCGTTTTTACTATTCAAGGTTCAACAGCAATGATAAGGTTTTATTTAACATTTTAAATACACTACTGCTTTCTGTATAAATTTACACTAATCGATCTGATTCGACATTTTGCTATAGAAGAAAATCACCAAACATACTAATGTATCTCTATCATACTAATTTATCTCTCACCAGAGATAGAAACTCTTTATCGGTTTTACTTTAATGCTTATTTGATTTAAAATTTCAAGCTTGTTTTGGCTAGGGTCTACTCGTCTTTCAGTCATGTACAACGGCCACTGTACTAAATTCTTACATGGACATCCTTATTAGAAAATTATTTGCATCCTTCATGAAGTGCTGTGTTACAGCACTGAAAAAAGGAAAGATTGGGTGCATTGATTTACACATGTCAGAGTGTACGCATCTTTCGTAAAACTGATTTTTTACTAATGTGTGTAGAAGTTTGGGCCACACCGATATTCTGAGATATGTGGTTTTGAGGTTTGTAGAGTCCGCAGCTTTGAAATATATTAAGTTATGGGATTGTATATTAATTAAATTGATTTTTATCGTTTCTTGACGAAAGAAACAAAATTCATAATATAAACTATTGTTTGTAGTAGAGAGATTTTTATTGAACAGTAGAGAAATTACAAAGTAATAGCGAACATTTTTTTTTATATTTAATTAATTGAATTTTTGGCTGCTCATACTGGGTTTGAGAAGGATTATGTTAGAAGACTAAGCTCTTGAATATCAAGAAGTGAACAATTGTAGCAATTTATTATTATAAGAATCAGGCAATCTGTTATGAAGTTAAGTAATTTCTTAAGCTTAAGCTTACAATCCGTCTTAAAGAAGTATAAAATTAATTAGTTTGGAACTAGTATATTTACAGAAGTGATGTAAAATTTAAATAAATCTAATCTAATCTAGATAAAAAATTAATTGGTTTGGATCTAGTATATTTACAGAAGTAATCTAATGGAACTGATTTTAAATATATGAAGCTAATTAGATAAGATGTGGCGTCTTTTCAGACTTTTAATTTAATCAGCTTCATAGAATACACTTACAGCAAATGGATTAACGAAGATACTCAGTGTTTAATGGTATTTTGAAGACGATCTTATCTTCTTTCTTCTTCGAGTAGAGCCAAAATTTATGTGTATGTGCGTGCCTTTACTATTATAATATTGGCACAGAATTAAAAAAATGTTTGTACAGTCTTCTAAGTAGTCATAGTAAGTAAGCCGGAACTATGCTCTTCAAATTTTAAAATTTAGTTAAATTGTAGAAAACTCAGTTGCATGTTAAACCGAATTTCTGCTCGATTCGATTATATACAAACACATCCTCTCACAATTCCTTATATTCGGGTGCTGCACACATGTGAGTCCTTGGCAGTTTAAAATTAGAATGCCATTTGTTCCCTTTAATTTTGCATATAAAATTTTATTAGTGTTTTTATTTTGTATTGCAATAAAGGTTTTGCTTTGTATAAATATCCTTATATGCCAAAAGTGGAAATCTTTGCTCTTTCTTTAATTTCCTTTCGGTAAAGTTTTGTAACGAGTTTTAAGTTAAAAATCGAAACTTTAGCCATAATAATAAAATCGGACATTTCGTACAATCCGAAGGACATAATAGGAATACAATACAAAGACGTATAAAATGCAATAAAGGCAGGAAAATAGAAAAATGCTGCGTGATTAAATGACAATGTGGGGTCAACTTTATAGACGTAAACATTTAAGCCTCATGGCCAGCCGCATTTCTGTAATACAATCGCAACGCAACAATGGCACTGGCATCCCTCGTAAACGTATCCTGCCGCGTGTGTGAACAAAAAGAGAAAATCAATGCAGAAATGAATTAAAAAGTTTTTCGATTTAAAAATTCAAAAATGTTCAAAAAAAATAAAAAGGAAAACGGAAAAAACAAAAAAAATATGACAAAAGTTAGTAGAACAAGGCATATTACAGGCCAACAGTTACTAGCGGCGAGTCGGAGAGGGCCGCAATGTCCATGCTTAAAAGCAGAATTTATCCAAAGTTTACTTACCATGTAGACTTTTGGCATGAAAATGTCGTTTTTGCTGGTGAAGTTGTTTAATGGAATTATGTACTCATACATTGGGATGTTTGCAATAAAAAAACTAGAGAGGAAAGGGGCAGCACTGGATAAAATGGCAAACTTATGCATTTCATCCCAGCATGCGCCGGATGCATCATTTCGGACATTCTTGTTGAGGTTGTTTTGATATATCTTCAATCTCGAATGCATTTTAATGGCATGCCATGTGTTGCGTTTGTGTTCATTTCTTTGAACTGTTTTGGAGCCTCCGTTTTCCTTTTTAAATAAATTTTACTTTTTTTTTGGTTGCTTGAGTCCGAAGTTTATGTCCAGCAGCTTTCAATGCAAACTTTCTACATTTTTCAGTGGCATTTTAAGAACACATATTTCTAGTTTTTGCCACTTGAGTTACTTTTTTGTTTATTTCAAGAAATCTTTGGACAAGTATAAAATTTAGTGTTAAAGGGTTTAGCTGAAATTGTATCTACCACCTCCTAAAATATTCAGTCGATTTAAATTTAACCGAAAGTATTCATTGAAGTCCTGTCTATCAGTGCTGACTTCATTATACTTATATGAATGAAGGTTAAGCATACTCGTATCTACATTGGGATTATAAAGATCTGAAGATGTGGTGCGTCAAAGGAGTTCTTGAAGATGTGAATTCATATCAAAATTTTTCTATTTAAGTCAATCCCATTCTAAATTATTGAAAATGGTAACAACTGCAACGAGTTTCTTGAGATTTATAAGTTCGAAGTTGTGAAAGATTTTTTTTTAGGTGACCAACGGTGTGGGGGCGCTCGGTACTACCAATTGGCGATAGCAAGTCACTGATCGGGCTGATTGGTGATTCGACGCAGCCAAGGACAACTCTAGTTTGTAGTGGTCAACTAACTGAGTCAATAAGTAACTCTAGAAATCATGTGTTTTGCTGTTTTATGCAGTCTACAGAAAATACCGCCTACGTAGTTTAGCGTTTATATAGAGTTCTATCTGAATAGAGTAAAAAGTAGAAAAAAAAGTAATAAAAGTTGTTAAATAAATATTTTTCATGTAAAAATATAAAAAATCTGGGTTTTTAAGCTTTTTGATATTAGATTGAAAAGTGTTGAATAAACGTGGTCGACTCATAGTAGGTCATCGTGGATCCTATCTTGCAATTATCCTTGTATTTTACTTTGACCTATGAGAACTGTGATGAAATTAATAGTTCTAATATCTTAAACTAAACTATTAAATAACTCATCAAAGCTTTGAAGTTACAATGGTGTTTAAGATAATATTCCATACATAATAATTAATTAGATATCACATAAATCTTGATCTATTAGGAAGGCTATTGTCGAATATTATTTCCTAATAAATTTTTAAATTATAAATTTCATTTGTACTTCATTCCTTTAAAAAGGACAACCGTAAATTAAAAGAAATCTCTAAAAAAAGAAAGATTTATCACGGAAGAGAAAAACAATGTAATTTTATTTGCCAAATTAATTTTCTTTCAAACAATTTAATGTCATTGAAAATAAATTTCACTTTAAGTCCATGTTTTTATTCTCCTGGTCTACTAGCCACTTAAGCTATTTTAGTATAAGCTTAAATAGTTTAGAATGAAATGAAAATTAAGGATTTAAATTTAAAAGGTTTGTGGATGCACATCACCAGGTGTAACCGAAAATCCTACACAAAATCACAAAATCCTTGATGAAGAGCATTTTTATTTAAATGTGCAATGGAAAGCTGTAAACCGCACCGCAAAGTTAAATAAAAACTCATGCAAAAAGTGTTAGTTTCATTGAAACCGAACTTAGAGAAATGGAATGGTTAATCACAACTCACAACTCACATACAGATTCATACTCACAAACATAAACGTTTATAAATACTTTGGGGCAACCTCGAGAGTAGATGGAAAAGTCAATTGAATTTATTTTAAGCAAGGATATTCATTTGCATTAGACTGAATGCTTTTTCCATGGTCAGCAAAACTTAATCAAATCAATTCCTTCCATACGAAACATAATTTTATCTTTCGTTTTGAGAGAAATTAATTTATTTTAAAAGTAAATATAAATCCTTAAAGTGATTAATATTTTTAAATTTAAATGAAGTATACGAAAACTATTGGGGTTTTGGACAAAGGTTGAGGATAGGGAAAATAAATGTGAGGCGAACTTGTTGGGTGTAAGAAAAAAAACTCAATAAAAAATTCTTTACTGAAACATATATTGTTAATATCTAAATGCGTATCTAATTATTAAATTATTTAGATGTCGAGTAGAGAAAACATGGGATCCAATTATGGCTTGTGTCCACCTATCTTCGTCGATTACTTCCCACTTTTAATGCAAATTAAAACTTTATTCAAAATGCTTTTCTTTTGAAATCACGAAAGAAGAATTGGAAGTTAGCTCCTCAAGTGCTTCTCTTTGACACGTAAGACACACATTACTCCTTGGGTCTTTTCTTCCATAACGAAATTTTAGCATATATCAATGGGGAGTCATTAACCTGTCGCTAGCTATTACTGTGATTAAATCTATAATAATTTCCTTTTTGTGGAAATAAGTTCCGAATATATTACTTAAGTGATTGCAAGAATTCATATCAATATTCCAGCTGATTTTATTAACATTGCTAACACAGCCTGGGGCACATTTTGTCTAATATTTTGCAATATCATGAACGGTTCACTTTTTATTATGCCAAAATGGCACAGTGAATTCGGTCTTGGGGTAAACCCAACAATAACGGAGGTTATGCTCTTCACTAGAACATATAAGATCTTTAATTTTCTTTACTTACGATTAATGATACCTTACTTAGATTAAGCACAACTGTCAATTAGAAGCGTAAGTTATGTTAGCTCTTAACTTACTGCTGTAAAAGAGCTTCTGGTCCTAGTTGAAATCTTCAATCTCGAATTATGTACTGTATCTTTATAGCTAGCATTGAATTTAGTCTTCTCTTTGGGACTGCATTTTGGTGGCAAGTAACTGAAATGGTTGGTTATCTTAAATTGCATGACAAATAGGATGATGGCTTTATTCTCTGTCCCTACGAATGCTGTTTTTGCTTTACAACAGTGATTATTGTCTAAGCTTTAGAATTTTAAAATTTTCACATCTCTAAAAAATTACTTATTTCATAGAATCCTTCTTAAATTCTGTTTTAAATTTAAAAATTCCTTCCAACTTCATTGAAACTCTTTCATAAATCGTTCAAATATGAAATACGCAAATAAAGCTTCGAGGATAATGAAATAAATCGTTTCGGAAGGAGTAAACATTCATCTTTCAAAAAATATTTTATAGATGAAAAGAAATGAAACTCTTTTTATGCGAATTCTGCATCAAGCGTGTTAGGTCCCAAAGGTTTGCGTAAATCTCGAATTGAATTTGTACGCTTGCCATTTCTTCCCACTTTCCGCAGTACCAATTCAAAGCAAATTAAATGTGCATTAACACTAAAATATCTTTCTTTACCTCCTTCACAAAAGGAGGTTTGTATGGATCGAGAGCGATTTGATTGTTGCTTCCCGCGTTTAAGATTCAATTGTGTCTTAAATAAATTCAAACACTTCAGAAGCGTAAAAAAATGTTAAGGTACTGCAAGGATATGTGGTATTGGAATACAAATTTAATAAATACTATTTTACCTATGCTATGACTAACTACAGAAAATAATTATTGCAAATTCACTACATTAAGGACAAAGTCTGGAATTGGATTCTTATTCCATGTAAGGCATAAAGAATGAAAGATTTAGAAAGATACATTCCCCTACTTCAAAACAATGGAATTAAATTAAATTATATAAAATAAAGCAAAATCCACTTTAATTTGAATTTTAAATGGAATTTTATTTTCATCACTTTTTATTGCAGCAGTGAAGGTTGGACTGAGGCTCACGGCATTCTAGCACTACAGGACAACTCTGGTTCCCGGACAGTCTTGTTCACATTGATATTTCGTTTTTCTTCAATTTTTTTGTGATAATGCAAGACAGTGCAAGGATTTCACTTATTTAAGTAAAACTTAAACGTTAGTACGATACAATTTCTTCTCGAGCTACAAAGACGTTTCCTTGCATTTGGCATGGAAATTGTCACAATTTCTTCCAGGCAGTCTCTCGAGGAAAGTGAAGTAAAAGTTTCGTGCAAGTGTTAGAAATTGTGTCGGTTAATGAAATGAAATGATGATGGCCACCATCAAGAGGGGATGACCAAGCATTGAAACGCTGTCAGTTTTCACGCTGATAGTATTCATGAAGAGTTGATTTCTTACTGACCGTCAAGGACAACTTTCAATTAAATCTAATTACCAAAGTGTAGTAATTCCTTTTAATTATGGTAAGCAAAGAAAAGTTTATTATTTGGAAAACTTATTTATCAAAGTAAATCTTTTTGCTGTCGTTAAATCTGTCGAGGGTGGCTTCAATAGAACTTTTATTGTAGAATTTTTCCTCTATAAATGTGTCGCGAAATAAATTACAATTGTAATTGTTGTGAACAATAATGAAGCCAGTTACGAGGGATGTTTATAATCAATGTTTGATAAGAGGAATACTCAATTTCAAGGATATAAGCAAGAAAATAAATTTTCTTTAGCTTTTATCGCAGCATTCATGACATATCAAAAAGATATACTATACTTACAACATCTATATGATATGAGTATAGTGATTAATTTCTTTTTCTAGAAGGACTTGTCAGTTATAGAATAGTTTAAAAAACTTGGACATATTTAAATACTCTAAAAACATATCACTCCTTTCAACTGATATTGTTTTATTCATATGTATCTCGAGATACCCTTTTGATAGGCATGAAGAAGTATGCTTAATAATTCTATTAATATTTAAGAAAGAAGAGTTGAAAAAAATGTCGCATCTTAAAATGAGATTGCAATAAGAACCGTTTTGCATTTTCAAAATACTGTCTCCTTGATTGGAGAGTGATTTCTAAGGACAAATTTAAATCTTGAAAGCCGACTGGAATAACCCTGCCTTTCATTTGTTAGATAACCTACTTTTTCTTCTGGCAAAGTTGATCTCTACAGCCAGTAAGATCTTACCACTCTCAGAGTCTACTGAGACTTATTTTGACTGTTACTTAACTTGTCTAAGATAGCAGCAGATTGGTGTTAACTAAATCTAAACTTTATCCTTGCTAAGTTGATAGTAATACTATCCATTTCCATCGTCATCCATAAATCCATTTTGAGCTTGAAAATCATGAACATGTGAAACAGTGTATTCCCTTAATATATATCTACCACATATTTTTCCATTGATTTCTTGTTTTAAGAAATAAAGAATTGAAGTGTATAGGAAGGAAAAACGGAAGAAGAATGTTTTTTTTCAATTTTTAACCAGATACTATAATCAAAATAAGTAGTATGACCTCAAAATAAGTCTTCAATAAATAATAATGACTGCGGATTTCACAGTTTTAACTGTGAAGTCTTAAAAATTGACTTAAGTTTATATTAAGTCAGCAAAGTTGTTGATATATCTTTGTCCTTATAAGGGTTCAAACTTGATTTTATTTAAAAAATTTTTAATCATACTTATGGAAAAGGAGTTTATGGGAAGAACACAGGAAACGCGTTACGATATGTTCGTTTATCTTTCACTTTTAATGAGATGTTTATTGTTCAGTTTAGTTTAGATTAGGTCTATATAAATAAATAAGATGGACACATTTTGAATCGCATTTATGATGTTCCTTTTGCTTTCAATATACTAATTGATTGTCCAGAATGTTCCATTGTGTCTAGTGATAAGTGATAATATTAAAGTGTTTACATAGCTCCAAACCAAGATTACTGATTTTATTTTTTGTATTCCCATGTTACAATATTTTGACATATTGAATTTGCAAACACTCATCAAAGCCAGAAAAAAAAAATATTAGAATAATAACAATTTTGTCAAACAATTATTTCATGCATGCCAATTCTTGACCGGACTTAATTAATCCTCGTAACCCTAATTTGTATTGCAAGGACTCAAACATTCCCGTTTATATTGCTTGATATCAGTACAGGCTTCAACTAATAACATAATCCGAAAATAACATCACAATCAGGCCAAAATGAAAATTGACAATCCTAATAAGCAATAAAATTAATTGGATTTGAAGTCGAAGTTTCTTGCCACTACTTCTGCTTCCAGTTCCACACACGCTACCTCTGCTCGTGCTCTTGATGCTGGTTCTTCCATTGTCCTTACTGTTTTTATTGATACAAAAGTGTGGAGCGGAAAGCGTAGAAGAAAAATAAGCACGCGTGTGTGCCTTTCTTAAGATTGTTGGCGTTAGTGGGGTTGGTGGGTCGTTTACTACTATAATTAATACGATTTGTGGTCAGCATGTAAGAGCACATGACATTAACCCCACTTAATTCGCATGTTAAGTGAAAAGTCCTCCAAAGGACAGTACATTTTTGCGAAGAGAGATTTAGAATGTCTTTACTAAGAGGCAAGCAAATTTTGAGAAAATACTATGAGTGGAGTGGAGTGGAGTCAACATTAAGGGAAGTGGGTAATGCGGAATTGTGTTGTGGACAAGTTTGGCTGCAGTCTGCCAGTTGTCGACGACGTGATTGTATGTGACAACTGCGTTAAGGTGACTTAGTTAAGTGTGAATTCCATGTGCGTTTTTAATCCCATAAATCAATGGGAACTGTCGCATGAAATATTAACATTTGTGTTGAAATAAATTAATTTTTATTTGTGGTAAATTAAAACTGCCAACCTAATTGGACTACCCATTTATGTTTCCTGGTAACCTTTGAGCAGGTATAACAATCTCCAATTATTTATAAACTCAAATGATAAATTTAATTAGAACTTTATATCCAAATTTATAGTATCTATTCTATATTGTTGTTTTTTTTTGGCTCTTTCGATTATTTCACAATCATTAATCGTCTCAATATTTAATTCTAGACTAAAAATTAATCTTATAAAGTGAGATATAAAGCTATGTTAGAATGTATTTAAAAATAATAAAGAAATATATAGAATGGAAATCAATATTATTTATTAAAATAAAAAAGCAATGTATTGTAATGATATCTTGTATACAAAGTACAACCTTTTTATAACACTCACAAACACTCCCATTAAAATAAACAAGAGTTAAAGTGTCAGTTACCAAAGCAGCAATAAAATGAAAAATTAAAAAATCTATAAAATAAAATATTAAAAAGTAACATATACATATATAACATATACATACATATGTACTATATACTAAAAATAGGAAATATGTGTTATATGAAAAAAACAGAAGAAGAACACAGAAATATAAAGTGAAATGCATTTTTAAACTCGAAAGCAAAGAACAGAATTTAATTCTAATGTAAATATTTTAATGTAAATATTGAAATTATAATTCTACTGTGGTATGATATCGACTTTCTTTAAGTAGACAAATGATCATGTATGTTAGTGTGCTTTTGTTTAGTTTAATATAAAATTTTGATTTGGGGCAGTGATTCAAAACTGCTTTATGTTTGCTCCGGAATAAAGTAATATATTTTGATTCAGTTATGACGGTATAGATTTTTATATGTGAAAATGTTGCAATTATAGTTCTCATGTAGTTTAGTATTTAATTTCTATAAATTAGACAACAGATACGGTTTAGAATGACAAGAATCCATTTAATATTGAAGGTGAAATCACTGCCTGTGTAGTTCTCGTGTGTGAGCAATTACCACTTTTAGATATTTTTTTGGTTAAAAAGGTGCAGTTTTTCGTTCTATAGCTATAGGTTTATAATAGATAGAGTATATTATTACAAATAATTAGTTGCCAAATCAGACAAATTTCCTGTAGTCTTTATTTTGAATTTGCACTTGTGTGCTAATTGGATAAGCTAAGTTTTTAATCCATATCATTTGTTCTGTCACAAAGTCAACTGTAGTTAGATCCACAGTGCTATTAAGATCTCTTGTTGAATGAAAGGTTGTTTCTATGGGTTACTTACTACTCTATAAAAACAATATAAATCTTTTTAAGTACTATATACTAGAATGGGTTGGTTTTTTTTTTTTTGCTTTAAAAATATAGCAAAATATTATTCTCTAGTCCTCGGCAAATGGTCTGCTATAGACCACTGAAAATAAAAAGAGGGACATTTTTTAGTTATTTAATGCAAAGAATCTTACAAAAATATTGAATCTATTTCTTTTTTTTGCTTTAACTTCTTACATACTTGCCATTATATTCGTTAGACCTGTTTATTTGCTTAGGACGTGTGCGAGTTAGGCTAAGTTGCGTTGTAAATGAGGGAAATTCTAAGATGAGTCGATAATGTAGTGATGTGTCGATACGTGTTGATAAATGGCAACTTAGCCTAACTCGCACACACGGTTGCCACTTATGGTACTTTAGTACCAAAATTGGTACTTTTTTTTTCGTTTGGTACTCATGTTCAAAAAATGGTACATTTTTGACGACCCAACTTTATTGTGGATATTTGCAATTAATTTTTTTTATAAATGCAACTTTGCACTATTTTATATTTTTTTCATTTATAACACTATGAAAAACACAGAACAAACAAATAAAAAGGTCCAAAAAAATTTTGGACCTTTTTTTTTATAGAAATGGTACCTTTTTAAACCAATTTTGGTACAGGAAAAAATTTTCAATTGGCAGCCGTGCTCGCACACGACCTTAATATCATTTTTGACTTAGTTAAGAATATATGAAAAGAAGTTAGACTAAAACTGTTGAATGCAACACTGCAGTATATATTTCCCAAAAGGGAAATTGTTAAAATTTGACATGTGAAACGAAATGTAAATAAACAAAAAACAGACTGGTGTTTGTTTTTTATAAATAAATATTATGCATTCCTTTTGTTTTCATTTTCTGTGTTTTTCAAAATCAATTAATTAATTTCTACTAACAAACAAAAGCTTTCCTAGAACTTTCTGATACATAAAAGCTCTTTCATATGCAATAATCAACTTTTATTAATGGAAACGACCAAATCTTAATTTAATTAAGGAAAGTTGTTTAAGCTGCAGTGGAAACATGACATTAGTTATTCCTGAATTTAATATTTAGTTACAGGCTGTGTATCAGACGATGAATTGATTTATTTTAAGTCAGTCTAGTTCAATATCAAGACGCACGATATATCCATATTGAAGGAATATAAAATATTTGTATTTTAAGAATAAAATATTATTTATAAATTATAATTTAAAAGAATTCCTTACCTTCAAGTTATCGAATATACTTTATAAGCTGTTTAACTTAAATAGCATTTTGGTATAATCCGATATGTATTCCTCTTCATTTGTCTATCGACTTACTTGTCTCGTCTTTCTAATTTTAGCATTTAGTACTCCTTCAAACAACAATCTTTGCCCAACAATAAACAAACGAGCAACATAAACTAGCAATTTTCTCTAAGCTGATTTGCCAACATGTATCTTACTTGTTACATGTGCCGTTGGTGCCGTTGGTGTTGTTGGTGCCGTTGGTGTTGTTGCTCGCATTGTTGTTGTGTTGTTGTTATTGCTGGCTACTTTAATTGGATTTTGGCGAACATAAATGCACTTATTTGATAGGTGAACGTAAATGTGTACAAAATGTCCTTAGACAGTGATGTGTAGGAACATAAGTACAATTCTGAGGACACTCATACGCACTGTACAACGCACCTCGGCTCGCACTCGAGCCGAAACAGAGTTACAAATGTTGACATGTCGCAACTAATGTGTGCTAATGTAAATTTGTTGTTGATGTTATCTGAATTTGTATCTTTAGCTTATAACTTTTTGAGCTTGATTTGTGAAAAGTTGGGTGAAAGGTAGTAAGCAGAGTAGCAGAGCAGCGAAGCGGTATATTTGAGGTTTAGATTTAAGTGCTGCACTTGTTGTCGGTCACATGTGCACTTGAAGTTGCTACGTAATTGTCGTTTACTGGTATGTTAATGGATGTGGAGTTCTGTACCATTGTGTTGTTGTTGTTGTCGTTGTTGTGTTTGGCATTAATCTTTGCTTAATTTAATGTAAACCGAACTATATTTGCTTGCGTGCTACTCCAATGTTAACGTACAAAATGTTTATTCACCCAAGGATATTTTGGGGATCAAATGCCAACTTCTCACTTATTTTGGTGATTGCAATGAATATATTGAAATTGTTGGTATTGTTTATGATTTAGGTTTTTGTTTGCATTTATTTTATGGCTCACCACCCACAGCTGCGCTTCGTATTTTATTTCATTCAAATTTTATTCTATTTGTACTGAAGTCATCAGTGAGATTGTCAACCAGTGCCCCTTCTGACAAATCCTTAAGATTAATAATAAATAAATTAATTAATCAGAACTCAGCAAATATGTTAAATTATTACCCTGAAACTGCAAATGTGCATTTCATAATTTATTTGTCTGGTTTGGACAAAGCATTTAAACAAATCTTCAAGAAGCTGTGAAGTTAACGGTAATATTTTCATTTATATATTATTTTAAATAAATTAATTTAAGAAAAATACCACAGATATTACGACAAATATTGCAACGATTTAGTATTAGTAAAACATTCCTGGTCTTTACGACATATATAGAATTGCTTAGGGAATTGTTTATCATATTTTTATAATCTATATTTTTATATTACAGCTCCATTAAACTTTAAATTGGTCGGTACAACTTTAAGTAAAATAATATTATTTCACAAAAAATTGCTGAAGAGCGTACTCCCCAGTCTAAAACGTATGTGCCTGTCATTATAGCACGATGGCTCTAAAAATACTCTTCAATCATTGACAAGGCTTTTTGTTAATAATGCAGTAATACTACTGTAATCATTGTTGGATTGTTACTTACTAAGTAAATATGGTGTGATGAATGCATCCAGGCAGGAGTTCCATATTATTTCTTCCAATATAAACAATTAAGTGTTCGGCCAGATCTGGAGGACATTTCTGGGAAAGTATGTTGATGCAAAAGTATGTTGATCAAGCAAAGAAAAAAAAACAATAAATTTAATTTTTCTCTTTATAATTCACCCTTGAAATAGATTAGACCTCGAAACTGAATGCACCACAGTAATATTAAAATGACGTAAAAGATTTTCACAGATTTCTAGAAATGGGTAAAATGGAATAAAGGAATTTATTTACAATTTTTTTTTTTGTATAGAACGCAAAAGCCAAATTTAATTGAAATAATTGTAATATGCTAAATTAGAATGCAAATTTATTTAAAAAAATTTGCACTTCTCTTAATTTAATTGTTGTATTTTAAATTAAAATATAAATTGCTATAGTACAAAAGTATGTCACTTCCTTTCATTGTGAAAAGTATGATTCCAAAAGATAATTTTTATATAAAACCTACGTGTAAATAAAATATAAAAAAATTATGATTTGAATAAAAAAACATTTCGAAGGCTTGGAATTATTTTTATACATTAAACATTTTTTTTTCGTAATTTCAGATGTTGCATTTAAAAATTGGATACGTCACGCTAATGAGGGTGCATCCTGCCTGAATATTAGCATACAAAAGCACCGACAAACTGCAGAGAACTAAAGGCCGCAATCATTTATTGAGTTCAAAATAATCACAACTGGTATGACGTATATCCGTAAATGGGTGATGAGTAAATTTTTCATCCTTTCCAACGTTATGAAATGAATAGTTAAAATAGTTTTTTTGGTTACGATTAACAAACAATTTTTAAGTAAAATAGATAATATAATAGAAAACACCAGGGTTCTAGTAGAGCGAAACTGTTAGCTCTACTTGTTTTTTATGCTAAAAGTACAGAATATGAACACGAAAACAATATTTTATTGTGACTCTAACCTAAAAAGCAAATTAATAATTACAATAAATTAAAGCATATCATATATTGCCTTCAAAAACAGAGCTTACTCTCCCTTTCCAACAGAGTTTGTTATTGCAAACTTCAGAAGAATACTTTTGAATTGATTTTCATATCATATTTTACATTTATTTATTATTTTGAGTTATTAATATTATTTTATTGTTAATTACGTCTGACATATAAATTAAGACAGCAATTTATACATGACTTCATTTGACTATGTTGTGAATCAGCTAAATATGTAATATTATGTGATATTTTTTGTTAAATCTACATTTACAACTTAATTATTCCATTATTCTATAAATTTTTAAAATGTTTTCTTTTCAAATATATATAAAATATTATTGCAAGAAATGTCAATTATGCTAATTGAAGTCATTTTTAATACAAGAGTGAACGGTTATTGAGTAAGGGATCGTGCACTGCGACCTAAAAGATCTATTGTGCCAGAGTGAACGGTTACTTTAAATTAATTTTTTTTCATATGCCCATGCCAAATTTTACAAACAGATCACTTGATGGTTTTTTTTTATTGCTGTCACATCTGCCCTTATCTGTCATTATAGACTGTTCCCACTGATATGTTGTTTTTAAAAAAAGTTTCGGCTGTTAGGTTATTTTGTGATCGCAAGCGGTTAAAAACGATGGTGGAAACAATTTTAACTACGAAAGTAATTAAAAGGGAAGATTATGAACGTGTGCTTGAATTTCTTTTCAAATATTACTATCCAGAAGAACCATTGACTATAGGAACTGAACCCAAGGAGCCGGATCCAAATGACATTAAGTTCAATATGGGAAATATTAAACATGGTGCTTGCTTTATGGCTTTAGCCAACGAAGGTAAGAAAGAGGAAAAAGTAGCTGGAGTAGTATTGGCTGGGCCAAAAGGTGCAACTGAGTATGAACATTTATGTGAAGAAGCAGAGAAGTTAGAGGGCACCAAGTGGGGTACAACAATAAAATTTCTCGCTAAAATAGAATACGATGCCAACGTGTTTGAGAAATATGATATAACGGAAGCGTATCACGCTCATGTTTTAGCTGTCGATTCCACATATCGTGGTAAATCTCTTGGTTCCATGCTATTGACTAAACTAAGAGATCATCTTTCTAGTCTTGGTTGTAAACTGTTGACTGTCGACTGCACTTCGGTATATTCTGCGCGTCTATGTGAACGTTTGCATATGAAATGTGGAAACATTCAATATTATGCCGACTATAAGGATGAAAAAGGAGAACAAATATTTAAGCCACCAGCGCCACACGATTGCGTTAAAACTTATTCGTTATTTTTGGAATGAGGTCAGTATTTCTTTTGTAAATACATTTAAACCGTTTTATTAAAATTTCTTATATAATTTTTATTTACAGTTGTAACGATTCTTCATGCTCCGCTTTCAAAGAAGTTTTTTAAAAAACTATTTTCAATTTTAAGTTAGTTTAAATAAATTGTATATAAATGTACATCTTAGAACTACAATATAAAAAATAAATTAAAAAAGTTTTATGTATTTTGACAAAGAAAATGTTTCACTTTCATTGGATTAATATACTTAAGTTCTCCTAGCCCAATTGTAAATAGTTTTAAATGTTGAAAATATAAAAGTAGTTTTTTTTAGTGTATAATAGTTGATGTTCTTATTACGTTCTTATTAATGGTTAAACTCGCCGTAACGGTGAGGCACTCAGTTAACATGAGTGTTTTGAGTCTTGTTATCTCTAGAGCTTTATATGAGATCTGTAATATATGAATATTTATTGCAATATATAGTATATGTAGTGAAAGCTTCGTTAAGTGCATGTTCTAGCAAACCCTCGTCCAAATGACTTTTGGACCCACCCCATTGAAGTGGCCAGGTTTTTCAGCTGGATCCAGATTAACGTTCAATTTCATCCAACCCGCTCAATTCTCATCATCTTCCCCCCTCCATCTTACCCAGCCACTAACCAACCAACTCCCTACCCACGTAATTGTCTTGTATATCCTTTCATGTTGTCTGCTTACAGGTCTCAGCGGTTTACAACAACACAATAACATTAACATATATATTCTACTTAAATTAATACACATTATTAATACGTTTTTTGAAGTTAATTCCATTATTTTATTTGAAATTTTGAATCTTTCATTTATATCTTGAACGTATTTGTCATTGGATCGTTTTGGTTTAAAGGATATTGAACATTTAACTCAGCAAATGTTATTAATACTTTTTAAGTTAAGTTAAATCGATTCAGTTGCTTTACATATTTTTTTATTTTTTTTGTATAGTTAAAATAGTTTTATTGGTTAATATTAGCAAACAATTTTTAAGTAAAATAGATAATATAATAGAAAACACCAGGGTTCTAGTAGAGCGAAACTGTTAGCTTTACTTGTTTTTTATGCTAAAAGTACAGAATATGAACACAAAAACAATATTTTATTGTGACTCTATCCTAAAATGCAAAATAATAATTACAATAAGTTAAAGCATTTCATATATTGCCTTCAAAACCAGAGCTTATTCTCCCTTTCCAACAGAGTTTGTTATTGCAAACTTCAGAAGAATACTTTTGAATTGATTTTCATATCATATTTTACATTTATTTATTATTTTGAGTTATTAATATTATTTTATTGTTAATTACGTCTGACATATAAATTAAAGACAGCAATTTATACATGACTTCATTCTGACTATGTTGTGAATCAGCTAAATATGTAATATTTTGTGATATTTTTTGTTAAATCTACATTTACAACTTAATTATTCCATTATTCTATAAATTTTTAAAATGTTTTCTTTTCAAATATATATAAAATATTATTGCAAGAAATGTCAATTATGCTAATTGAAGTCATTTTTAATACAAGAGTGAACGGTTATTGAGTAAGGGATCGTGCACTGCGACCTAAAAGATCTATTGTGCCAGAGTGAACGGTTACTTTAAATTAATTTTCTTTCATATGCCCATGCCAAATTTTACAAACAGATCACTTGATGGTTTTTTTTATTGCTGTCATATCTGCCCTTCTCTGTCATTATCGACTGTTCCCACTGATATGTTGTTCTTAAAAAGTAAAGTTTCGGCTGCCAGGTTATTTTGTGATCGCAAGCGGTTAAAAACGATGGTGGAAACAACTTTAACGACGAAAGTAATTAAAAGGGAAGATTATGAACGTGTGCTTGAATTTCTTTTCAAATATTACTATCCAGAAGAACCATTGACTATAGGAACTGAACCCAAGGAGCCGGATCCAAATGACATTAAGTTCAATATGGGAAATATTAAACATGGTGCTTGCTTTATGGCTTTAGCCAACGAAGGTAAGAAAGAGGAAAAAGTAGCTGGAGTAGTATTGGCTGGGCCAAAAGGTGCAACTGAGTATGAACATTTATGTGAAGAAGCAGAGAAGGTGGAGGGCACCAAGTGGGGTACAATAATAAAATTTCTCGCTAAAATAGAATACGATGCCAACGTGTTTGAGAAATATGATATAACGGAAGCGTATCACGCCCATGTTTTAGCTGTCGAACCCACATATCGTGGTAAATCTCATGGTTCCATGCTATTGACTAAACTAAGAGATCATCTTTCTAGTCTTGGTTGTAAACTGTTGACTGCCGACTGCACTTCAGTATATTCTGCGCGTATATGTGAACGTTTGCATATGAAATGTGAAAACATTCAATATTATGCCGACTATAAGGATGAAAAAGGAGAACAAATATTTAAGCCACCAGCGCCACATGATTGCGTTAAAACTTATTCGTTATTTTTGGAATGAGGTCAGTATTTCTTTTGTAAATACATTTAAACCGTTTTATTAAAATTTCTTATATAATTTTTATTTAGAGTTGTAACGCTTCTTCATGCTCCGCTTTCAAGGCAGTTTTTTAAAAAATTATTTTTAATTTTAAGTTAGTTTAAATAAATTGTATATAAATGTACATATTAGAACTACAATATAAAAAATAAATTAAAAAAGTTTTATATATTTTGCCAAAGAAAATGTATCGCTTTCATTGGATTAATATATTTAAGTTCTCCTAGCCCAATTGTAAATAGTTTTAAATGTTGAAAATATAAAAGTAGTTTCTTTTAGTGTATAATAGTTGATGTTCTTATTACGTTCTTATTAATGGTTAAACTCGCCGTAACGGTGAGGCACTCAGTTAACATGAGTGTTTTGAGTCTTGTTATCTCTAGAGCTTTATATGAGATCTGTAATATATGAATATTTATTGCAATATATAGTATATGTAGTGAAAGCTTCGTTAAGTGCATGTTCTAGCAAACCCTCGTCCAAATGACTTTTGGACCCACCCCATTGAAGTGGCCAGGTTTTTCAGCTGGATCCAGATTAACGTTCAATTTCATCCAACCCGCTCAATTCTCATCATCTTCCCCCCTCCATCTTACCCAGCCACTAACCAACCAACTCCCTACCCACGTAATTGTCTTGTATATCCTTTCATGTTGTCTGCTTACAGGTCTCAGCGGTTTACAACAACAATAACATTAACATATATATTCTACTTAAATTAATACACATTATTAATACGTTTTTTGAAGTTAATTTCATTATTTTTGGAATTTTGACCCTTTCATTTTATAATAACTTGAACATATTTGCCATTTGGATCGTTTTGTTTTAAAGGATATTGAACATTTAACTCAGCAAATGTTATTAATACTTTTTAAGTTAAGTTAAATCGATTCAGTTCCTTTACATATTTTTTTATTTTCTTTTTATAGTTTTTTTTTTGCAATGCGAATTTCAGAAAAATTTTAAAAATAAAAAAAATTTAATTTTATTTCATATTTCAATATAATTTCAATTTAAACATTACGGAAAAAATTATCAAAATGTAAAAGCAAAAGAAAATTGTCAATTTGAAATATTGGAACGATTTTACTTGAATTTTGCCAACAATGCTGTCGTTTTCCAGGCTCGACTACGGTAACAACTTCTGGAGCGGAGAGCTGCAACCTAGCAGTTGTCGCACATGGCGATTGCGATGCAACAACTCAAGCGTGTGTAATGCTTTCGATTTTATTTAGCACTGCAATGTTATCTAGAGAAAATGCATCCTGCTGGGTTGAAAGCAATGGGGATGTGGCATTTCCCACCCCACACACAATAAAGCACCAAAATAATATAGTTTGTGTTTGGTGTCTGCACAATTACATACCACCACACACACACACAAAAAGCACAGGCACATACACATACGTAGATGATTTTACAATGGAGCAACAGCCCAGTATTTAAAGTATTCTTTGGTGGTTCCAAAATCGGTGGCATGAATTTAAAATACTGCATTCAATGCCGCGCAGCATGCACTTTCTGTTTTTTGCAGTGCAGTAGTTTGCCAAAAATGCTACTTGACAGCTACGGATTCTGTAAGTGATTTATGCCGTTGATATGTAGTACAGCCTGGTATGCGGTAGGTATTACTTTTGGCACCCTAACCAGTACATATTAGTACATTTGTAACGGTAAAAACCATTGAAATTTAGCGCGTGAAAATTTATGCGCATATAAATAGGCGCATAGAGGGTTTTCTGTGAGGTACGTTGCAGCCCATTTTCAATTAAAATAAGGCAAGTTTAATATTATTTGTATATTTCAAATTCAAACTTTCATGTCAATAAAGATAACATATCTTATTTAAATAAAATATATTATTATTATGTTGTGGATAGTTGAGTCACTTGAGCACTTTTACTCTTTATTAACTGGGAGGTTTCTTTATAACCCCTCTCCACGCCTTGGCTGATAAACACTTCATCAGACTAAGCAATAATTGACCCCTTCTCGAGGAGTCTACAACCATTTTGAGATTTGATAACGCAG
Source organism: Teleopsis dalmanni (assembly GCF_002237135.1). NCBI lineage: Eukaryota > Metazoa > Arthropoda > Insecta > Diptera > Diopsidae > Teleopsis > Teleopsis dalmanni. The sequence continues at coordinate 14,074,085 of NC_051846.1, forward strand.
TGTTGGTACGCCATTAAACTATGTTCTCAATATTATCACAAATGTTTCTGATACAAATGTTTCTGAAAAGGATTGCTTATCTATCATGCACTGAATAAAACAAATTAAAAGACAATCGTAACGCTTAGTAATCATGTCTTATCTTTTTATAAGTAGTAAATATAATCAGAAACTTTCACAACATTTTAAAAATGTACACCTGATTAGTAATAATAATTAAAAATAATAACGAAAAACTGAAATAGTTTTTTTGTCGAGTACAGAATTTATTAAAACGCTTACATGTCATTTGGTATGAATGTCATCTTTATTCATGGTACACGTAAAAAATTTATGAGTGTTCTCTTCTTAAGTACATTTGTAAATATTGTATAAAATATCTTCTTAAAATACGTATTATATATAATGGAACTTATTATCTAGAAAAAGTACAGTCAAAGCATACGCTGCTTAAGTAAAACCAGAGCTTCGCATAATCGTTATATCCGTACGTTTGCACTTTCTGTAAAAATAATCACAAACACCTAGTCCAAAATTGCCCTCATTCTTTTTATAAATATCAAGTCCTCTACCAGATATTATGATGTATCCATTGCTTAGACTGTAAATAGAAAACAAATACAATTCTTTGGAAAAACCGCTTGATATCAAATTACACATATGTTCTGTTCTTACACAATTCTGCGATCATGTATATTGTCATACACAATATTAAGATGAACATTTCTGTTGGCTAAATTCGTCTTTATTTCATCCAATATGGCAGCTTGTTCGGACTTTGTATTTGGATCTACGGTAGTTACCACACGCACATATCTGCAATTTGGGCAGCTCTTAATTGATAATTCAAAAAATCTTACGAGATTTTTTAACTAAATTAAAATAAATAAAATAAAATGAAAAATATATATAATATTTGTAACCACACCTGATGTTTTTCTCTTAAGTAGCTTTCCTCAATCAGTATTTCTTTCACCCCTGCGTTCAAATACGTTCCAAATAGCACGTCATAACTGTAACCTGTAGCATCATCTTCGATATGCACCTCAGTTACATGATTGCCACAACGTCTTAAAGTGTCAATGCGCGTTCTAACTTTCTCAGCTTGTTCAATATACTCTTTGATTTTTTGCAAAAATTTTTTCTTTTTTTCGTCATCGAAGGCTGTTATATATAATATTTAATTTTTTAGCATAAAAACAATGTAAACAAAATTTCTGCATTTACCTCTAACCATTTCCATTACAATTTGTATGGCCTTCGTATAATACATTTCGGCTTCCATGTTTCTGTTTTCTTCATCACATTTAAATGCATTTTGCAAAATGATTGTAACATTCTCCATCTTTGTGGAAGTTTTCGTTGAAAATCTTAAACAACTAATAAATCTTTTCTTAACACCTATCAAAGCGTCCAACCACTTTGTGCGTTTGCAAACAATGAAACAAGAACAGCTGTTTAGGAACAGTTTGTCGAAATTACTAAACAGCTGTCTGACATGAACAGGGTTGTTATCCATTTTATGTTTTGTATGAAAACTGAAATATTATTAAAAGCATTTTTATTTAGAATATTGCACAAAATATATATACAATAATGTTAAAACTTAAATATATAAAAAACATTTACATTATAAATATAATTGCATATATGAAATGTTTTACTTAGATATTATATGGTATAAAATTGTTTGAAACAAGTAAATGAAATTTAAGTGAAATATCAAAACAACTAATTATTTCAACTTGTTTGGGTTTTGAATAATGATTTTATGTATGTTGTATAGTTATAATGATAATCAAAATTAAAACATTATCAATTAATTTATTATTAGAAATATATATTTATATATATATATACATATAATATAAATATATATAAGTATATATAAGTACATACTAACAATTCATATGTATTTCTTTATATAAAAATATATTCACACACAACTATATACATATATATTACTTGATGCATATAAATTGAATATAATATATATACAGTATATTTAGTTTTTTTTCAATTTCATTTACGTTTTGAAAGATATTTACTGTTTAAATAATTTTAATGAATAATTTTCGCTAAAACAGTTTTAATAGTTGTATCTGTAATTACAATCGGAGTAATGTAATAAAAATATTCTAATAGTTTCCGTTGCGTTTCGCTTTATCACCCAATTTTATAAAATATCTTTGTCTGAATCTCTTATGTTGTAACAGATAAAAATTGTAACTGACGTCATATACTCATGACGGAAAATTACTAACCACTTACATTAATTCTTTTAAAAAATATTACAAGATAAGATTTTGATAACGCGCCGATAATTAGAAGAACTCAATTGTATATATGATTATATTTTTAGGATTAACAAATAGCTTTCATTTTTCATTTTTGTATAATAATATAAAATATATGTATATATAGTGGATAATATATAATTTCGTTCAATCTAAATTATTGGAAAGAAATTAGTAAGGAAAACTAAACACATAATTTTATCAAATATATTTTCTAATACACTGTTACATGAACATACCTAATCAAATATTTTTGTAAGTTTAACCAATGTGGGTGCAATATTAAATACGATTAGTTGTGTCGCTACCAATAAATTATAAAATAAAAAGCTAAAATTGAGCGAAGAGTTTAAACGTATTTACAAAGAACAGGCAACGGGTTTCCAATCAGCTGTTATCTCTGTGTTGACAACAGATAAATGTTTACGATAAAATTATTCGGTAAAACGTTCCTGAAAATTTATTATTTTTTATAATTGTTGTTTATTAAAATTCACACAGCGCCTGTCGGATCTATTGTGTCCCCTTCTCTAAGACCTGTTGCATCAGTAAAAAGTAGTATAGAACCTATTTTACAGAATTTTAAAATTTAATAAATTTTATTCAGTAAATTTGCTACTTCATTTACCAAGTAGATAAACTTATACATTTATAAGGTTTATAAGGCATTTATCAGTTTAGATGAGTACGCTTAATGTCTTTTAATAAAATGTGGGGTTTAAAAGTATATGACAAATCAAATGTTGTATAAAAATGTAAAATGATATCATAGAGTTTGCATTCACGACATTTCAAAGAGGTATCTTGTAGGAACTTAAAGAAACAAAACAGCACGTTGAAATGCATTCCTGCGGTCGGAACTCGTTAAGTAAATTAACGATGAAAATTTATTAATAACAATATAAAAAATGTGTGTATAAGACTTAAAAACCATCCAGAACCTTTAATAAAGCTTATGATGCTATATAGAGGGAGGTCTCGAAACTAAATTATTAACATATACTATAAAATAGATAAAGTATGATATAAAGTTAAACTCACTCTAAAGAGTGCATATGAATTATGAATTATTCTTTTAGTTAAAATCAAATTATGGATGAAGTGGTATTCCATAATTTCCATAATCCAAAACTAATGAAAATGTTTTGAAATTCAATGAAAATTTTAAAATTGTACACAATTTGATACCAATTAGATACTATTTAAATCCTTTGAATCTATTATGATAGTAAATTCCATACTATCCACAAACCAAATTTATTTGCTTTACATTTGAACAAAAGAAATATGTCAGTGTGAACACCACTTTACGTTTAATGTCATGTAAATATGTTTTATGCGTTAGTCTAAACAGCATTTATTTGTAGTGTTTGCCTAATTACCTTGAATATTGCAAGAAAAATATCACTAATGGTTTGGTAAGTAGTAAATTAATTGAATCAATGATCGATTGATGAAATGGTAATTAAGGTACCGAGATAACATTGTGAAAATTATATTATTATAAGACTTACTTTTTTCAAGGGCTATTGTGACATTGTAACTATTAAATTAGAACGAAAATAAGATGCAACACCATAATTAAATATATATTCATATATATATGAAACATACAATATATATTAAAAAATATGTGATATATAATATAGAATATTTCCTTTATACCTCCCGCACATTTTTGAGTTGCTATATGTATACAGTTTAGTTTTCAAAGCTCGATTAAACTATTGGGTCCATAATTTTCTTGAGGAGGTTTCCTGCAGGGAAGGCTTAACATTACGCTTCTATTAATACATGTGTAGATATAATGCCCCTAAATATATGCGTACTTCCAAGAAAATTCATCGATACAAACTGAATCTATATGTTTGGATATAGTTTTTTTTTGGAAAGGAAAGAGACCTATTTAACAACTCTGCTGGGCGTGGCTTGTAGTTAAAAACCACAACTTTACATTGAATGAAAGTAATGAATATAAACATTCTACCCCTGTAATACAGGTTTTAACAACAGACACCGCGATACTCCCTTAAGGGGCCAACTTCTATATATATAGCAGAATAGCAGAATCTTAGAGCTCTGACCACCGTAGTACTAGACTTAAGTTACTGCTTGGGTAGCGTAAGTGATACGCACCGCTACAACTTGTACTTCAAACAATATCAGGTGGTTTCTACTGAATTTTAGGCACCTCTTACGACAGGCATGCCTTACTCGATTAGATTATAATCGCTGGCTATTGTATTTCGTATGATACCTAACACACGATCAAGCAACAGTCGCTGACTACTGTAGCTAACGACTACAATGACAGTAGTTAGCTATAGCACATTATATTAGTCCAATTATATTGAATGGAGTGCTCAGCGATTATTTACAACTATTGTTGTTTAATTGTATTGGGTATTGTCTTATCAGGCAGTATACTTTTCCAGTCATCTTTTAGTATGAATTATCAGTATTTTAAGCCAACTTAAAAATAAAGGAAATAAACAAAACAAAGTTAAACCAGACAATCAAAATTAAGTTATTCAATAATTTTAGCTTCGATTTCATTCATTATTCTACAGAAGGAACTTATCCCAATAAAAGGGGTATCAATGTAGGGTTTCTATTAGAAGTTCTAGAAAATGCTTATAACGTCTATATAAATGCACTTTGCATAACTCATGTATCATATTTATTAAAAGCTTTATGTTTTTTTTTTTTAAGTTTCAGTTATAATTTAAAGAGTGTTAGGGATTTCCTCTACTGTCCTGCGATTATTATTGCTTGACACTCTTCCGATATGTCAGTTTCAATTTGCGAAACATTCGATTGCTTGCAGCTTTAAATGCTGTTATCGTCCGCGTGCAGTTGGGTTACAAATTGAATTTTCCAATGCATGAACTGAAATTGAACATCACTAATCCGGCACAAGTGAATGGTATAATAGAAATAAATTCCAGAAAATGGAGAATTATTTGTGTTCGCATGTAATTCAATTTAGACCCTGGACATCCGCATACGTAACACTTATGCAAATACACTGAGCGCTCCGGAATACTCGTACGAACAGACATAAGCAACAATTTTTATTTAAGCAATTTTTTACATTCTTATGTATTTTGTTTTTGTATATCCATTTTTGTGTGAAGGATCCAAACAGCTTCATTTTTTATAACAATTTTAATTTTATTTTGCATTTCATGTAAAAAGGTTTCGCTGCTCTGCCCTGCTCGGCGCAGTTCTGGTCTGCTGTGTTTTGCGACTCTTCTGTTAGTCAGCAGCAAAGGCGCTTGGAAAAATAAAAAAAAAATAATTTTAAAAATCCGTTTAAGGCAACCAAAACACAAAAATGTCCTTTGTTATCATATAAGGCATTTTAGACAATTCCTAATATAATTTCAACAATAAGCCAAAAAGTCAAATAGAATGGAAACAACACACCCGTAACCTTTTTGAGTTACGTTCAACAACTACAGTAGCGGACTTCAGGCCGGGATATCTTACCCAATGTGGAGAATGAGGAGAATACATATTATATATACTTCGTTATCAAACTTCACTCAATATTGACTTCTTGATAGTTATAGAGTTTTTCTAGCGACCAATAAAGTAATCAAGCTATTACAAGTTAGTGTAAATCGATTTTTGAATATTACAAAACAGTCTCCTGACGGTGGATTTTCAATGGGGTCAATTGAGTATAGAACTGTTAAATCGAGAATTGTGTGGAAATGCTACACCTCAATAGAACATTAAGCACCACAAGGTTTCTCTTGGTGGGGTAACTGGATATAGAGATATCGAAGGTAAAACCAGCAAATAAGATGACCCGATGAAGATGTGAATGAGGTCAGTACCTTAATACAAACATTGATGTTGAAACTATTTACGAATAAATATGAGTTTACCACTGTGGTGACGAAATACTTATGGACTTGTCATGTAGAGGAGATCCTTAAGATCCTATCGCCTAGAAAGCACAAGAAATAGAGGTTTCTTAAGTTTCAGGAACCTAAAGCTTGTGTGTTTTCTATATTACTACCTTCGTATTATGCTATTGTGTCGATTCTTTCAGTCTGACACATTCCAACAAGCAAAGAATTTATTATTTTCCATATATGTTAATTATTCAGAACAGTAGACAAAGTGAGTTTAAAGCAAACCATTTCCTTACTGGTTTCACAGAGACTCACTTTCGGTTAATCCTTATTTGGTCCAAAAGACCAAGTGGTTGAACGAGGATAACACGAGAAGGTATTTTGGAAACAATGGTTACTTTAACATATCATCTAGTTACCTGCGTATCAATTAAAGGGGGACACAATTAGCAATAGATGTTCCCGAATGAAACAGTTGATATTTGCAGGAACACGCATCCTTTTAATCCAACATAATCTACTCAATATCATCTATATATTATTATGTATGAAGTCGTAAAGTAAATATCGGAAGATCTGTAAATTATAATTTATTTTGATCAACATGGTGCGATAAATCGATTCAGTAATTAGGATTTCTTCAGTATTTTAGAATTTTGGCAAAGTGGGTTCTTCGAGTTTGAGCTATTTGAATTGCTTTTTCTCACTTTAGAAAGATAGAGTAATTGTAGGATATGAATCAATATGTCCATTAAAATTGATCTCAATTATAATAGAATGAGTTTGAAGGTCAGATGTTTTGAAAGTTATATGATTCATGATTTGTAGTACATTATGAACTCATAAATTCGCTACTGTTTAGTTTAACTATACGCATATTTACACATAAATAGTAAGTTTGTATTTTACGGGGGAATATGAAGGAGGGATGAGATATGAAGTATGCGAGTAGTTGTTACATTTTAGCGAAAAATGTTAAGCTTTTGTAAGTGGAAATGACCACGACCACAAAATATGTTTTGGATTTCGGTACTACTGTACGTCACCAGATAATTCTATAAATGGCCTTCCAGGAAAAGGAAATAAAGTGGTTGGAAATATGCATAAATTTATGTGATTTAAGAAGAAAAATAGTAAAATTTGATTTTATATTATGGGTGCAAAAATCATATGCAGAAATTTTGAAAGCTTAAACTTAGTGTATGGAAAAGTATCTCTTCGATAGAAAGTAACACAAATTCTGTATTATCGATGCGCGTACTGAATACAGAATACTGGGAGTAAACTTTGTTTTCAGAAAATTTTCTTAATTCATCATTTTTATTTTAATAGTTTTAAAAAGCGATTGTTTGTCATATAAGAAAATATTCATAATCAAAAAATAGAGTTAACTGAATATTTTTAATCTGATTTGTATAAATTTGTTTGTAAGGATATATTGTATATCATAATAATATAAGGTATTCTAGATTCTATACGAAAGCTTCCAATGGGTCAGAATAATTATTTTATTTTGTATCAAAAACAAGTTTTCAATCAAAAAGGGAATATATAGTGTTTTCAATAGAAGACGTTTCAAGTTTTTACTTACCAGTGCCGTCAAGAGTTCTTGAGTCAAAAAATTTCAATATTTGCTAAAGAGAGTATATAAGATTTTGATTTAGATTCAATGAGTGCACACCCCTTGCTCTATCAAAAGGACTTGTACATTTTCACAATTACTGCTTTCTCAAGAACATTTTGGATGAAAGTCAAGACATTTGATTTGAGTTAAGTCGCTAATTTGGATTTACGCTTATATAATTAAATTCATTAGATCCTGGATTCAGTTTGTATCTTTGTTAAGCGTGTAAGTTACAGATTTTCTTGGAGTAATATATACATCTCTCATTATATTCCAGTGCAGAACCATATGTTAGATGGCGTATATTATTTTAGTTACAGTGTAATTATATTTTCCTGTTATAATGATGGACATATATCTAATAGTAGTATAGTCATACTACTGCAGCTTAACTGTTTAACTAAAGTAACAGGGTTTTTCGTATTGTCTAGATTGCATATCCTATCTACCAGGCCTCAGGGCTATGATATACGAGTTATATACCATTCGACCAAAGTTTTGTGTACAGATTTATTTGTGGGGCTATCGAAATTATACCGTTTATTCCGAAAGGCAAACAAAGCTTGCTTTCTGAAGTATAGTGCAAAACGATTTCAGCAAACTTGACTTAAGATCAGATAAGTTGTACTGAGATATAGACCATATATTTTGCAAACAGAAAGATTTGTTCTGAAAATGTAAACATAAGTAATTTGTTTTCTTTAGATATATTCCTATTTTTTTTTTTTTTGAACATTATTCATCTTCATCAATTGTATTTATAGCTCAACATCCGCTTTAGTAGTCATTTTCTCTATTGACAATTTTATTTCTCAATAAGCGAGTTGCTCATCCATTAGATTGTAACATAATCTAAAAAGTTTTACGAAAATATATATTCAGTTCAAACTGCTAAACTTATAAAATTGTGAATATATAAAACATACATAAAATTTCCCTGGCCTTATCAAAGCACCCTTGTTTCCATACCAATTGGATATTATATCTTTCTCTAGGTTACTCATATTACTCTGAGTGCACAAGGAGTACGTGATAGAGGACAGTAAGTACGATGGGCCAAACTATCTATGTGCACAGTACTTAGGCGTTGCCATGCTATTTCATTCTCCTGCTTTTAAAGCACATTATTAATATAAAATCCATACAATCCTATCCATTCATATATGTATCCATAAAAAACTATAAATTCAATAATTAATAATTATTTTAATTAATTTAACTGCAAATAGCCCATAAATAAGATTTCAACCATATCACAAAATTTCTTAACGTTTATCGTAAAATTTAAAAATAACTTCGATTCATTTGTCAATAAATTTGTTCATTTCGGTTAATTCATTTAATTTGATTACCTTTTTTTAATTTTATGAATTTTTCATTTTTTCAATGTAATTACTTACGCATTTTCCCCTCATAAATTTAACTCAATTTAAATATGAAATTTAAAATTTTAATTTGAACGTTAACGACCTTCAATTTGCGGTGGGCGTTAGGCAGGAGCTGGAATCGGAGCCGGAGCGTGGTCAGGCCCCATCTGTACGCCTAGCTTTTGTGCACTTTATAAACACACATTTTCAATATTTTAGCCAAATATTATTTTAGCCAACAAGTAAAGGGCCGTAAGCGCCGTAAGCGCTTTGAAATGAAAGCAATGAAATTAAAATTATTTACATTTTAAATACTGAAAGCCGCACGTAATTTTCGAATTTTGCAAAACAAATTTAATTGCACCGCCTGAAATTCAGGATTTCGTCCAAATCCTTGCTTAATGAGATTGTAGTTAGCTTTTTAATTACATTGCTTTAAGTTAGTTCGAGTACTTTTTGTTTAAACACGTTTAAATTTAATGGCCGCAATTACTGACCCATGTAAAGCAAATGAATGTAGGTAAAAATTCTGAGTCCATAACTACAGGTGGACAAATAGTTTATAGACGCCCCCATATCTTTGATTGGAAGATCAATTATTACTTGTCTGGCTGAAGCTATAGGATGCAAAGGAGGGACGACTAACGACTTTTATGATTAAATAATTAAGTAACTAAACTCACTGTAAATAGATCATAAAGCTCACTTAAGTTTAATATTTATAAAAGTAATTTAGGTTTTAATGAAATCTTATTTTATATTAATATATGTAAAAAAAATCTTGATGTAGTTAAATTCTTAATAACAATTATTGTAGTATTATCATTATTCCGTCGACGTTGGTTGCTCTTTATACTTAGGAAAGCATTTCACAACGCAGGTCGAAGCTAAGCCCGGTTACATATTACTTAACTAGCAGACCATTGCACTAAAACTAATTCATCCATTAAGTTAATCAAGTAATATTAATGAAAGAGATGTATTCAATTTGTTCATCTTTTTAATTATCATCATCATAATTTCCCTATGTCTTCATAGAAAAGTTTAAGAAAAATTCTTACTTAAGCTGATTCTATTTCCCTCAAGGTAACAGATGCTATATAGATTATCGGAGATTTTATAACCACGATCTCAAATCATACTAATGCAAAGCATGACAATTAGAAAATTAAGTATTATAATATGGAACCTAATATGAAAACCAAATTAAGTATTGTAATAAGGAACTAAATGTGAAGATTATTGCTGGTTATAAAGTCAGCATAAGACCTGCTTTTGACAAACACTGGCGGAAGTTCAAAAAAACTCAGATATCCTATTGCAATTACAAAATCCCAGGAAATGATTCGAGTACCTCAATTTGGCTTTTATTAAACCGAATATAGTGTGGGGTTTTGAACCATAAGAGCTTGTTGGGCATATCAATTGCATTAATTTTTTTGTGGTATGGGGAGTCTCTCCCGAAAAAGCATAATAGATCTCATAACTCTTGATAAATTATTGGTCACACAAAATGGTAATATATGGGAGTATAGGTATCATACAAGTTTCTGATATAGGTGTATATTGAAACACTAAGCGGATTTCAGTTAGATATGTAGTATCTAATCCATGTAATTATGATTATTTTTAAGATATTAGTGATTTTTTTATATTTTTCATTTTGCTGATTTTAAGTCTTTTTCTGTGGGTTCCATACGATGTTCCGATAATTAGAAGTTTAATAGAACAAAGTTTTCTTCACATCTGTACATATAAGAGCTGTGCAAGACATTCATTAAAGTAAATAGTATATAGTTCCATATTAGAGAAGTAATATAAACCATAATTGACTTCCATTAAGACATAAATTTTCAATAAAACGAAACAGAAATCTAATGCCGAAATAAATAAAATATAAAATAAATAGTTCCCTATTTTTTAACAACATATTATTACCTCTCCGTCCCTCTTTCTTCCTAGTTTAGGTACAACTATACATCCTTGTGTATATATAATACTTCACTATATGTATGCGATGCACATTATACGCGCAAGAGGACTTCATACGGTCTGTGTATTTATAATGATTTGTTACTATTGCCATTGTTGTTGTTGTTGCTGCTGTGGCTGCTACTGAATCTGTTGCTCCTTGCACATCAGTTGTGCTCGCATAGTTGTTATTGTTTGGGATTTCGTAAATAAAAATGCACACACACACACTCATAAACAACCACGCACACATATCGATTACTATTCCTGCTTCCACGAGTGCTCGTGTAAGTCGGAAGTAGAATGCTACGTTGGGCGCTTGCTACATTTGTTGTTGTGTCGTTGTGTCGTCGCGCAACTGGTGCCATATGAGCACAACTTTGAAAACTTGCTACATGGTTTTTGTGCCTTCGCGCACAAAATAAAAGTGCATTGACTAAACTCGGATTCAAACAAGCCATAAAAATTGAAAAATGCTATTGTTGTTGTAGCTGCTTTTGTCTTTGCTTTGTTTTTATTGGTTTGTTGTTGTTGTTAAACTTTTTTGCAACGCAATTATTTCAGTTTTTTCATATTTACTTATTTATTTTATTAATGTTTTATATTTCAGTTTGGCATTTTTAATTTATGGCCATAAAAACTGACATTTTGAATTTGTTCGATAACATTTCGAAGGCCTCGTAAAATGTTTGTTCCGAAAATGAAATAAAATAAAGGTCGTTTGTCGGCCGCCATCGACGCAACACAACAGTTTAAAGAGACGAACGACGACATTTGCTGCCTGTTGGCTTCCACGGCAGCAAATTCACCACACACGTATGCACGTGTATGAGTGCTACATTGGTAAATGCGTTTGTGTGCGCCAGTACACATACATAGAGAACACAAAATGGCAGCCAAGTGCAATTATTGCGTTGATTGATGTTGAAATGAATGTTTGCATGGTACATGTGGAGCTGATACTGAAGCAGGAACAGGAGCTGGAGAGGAACATCATAGTGCTTGTTTAGAAGAATATTAAATTTTGTTGCTCTGTTGCCTTTGTTGTTATTCTTGTGCGGATTGTTTTTGTTGTCTTGTATGCTTTCCCCAATTTGTATGTAGCAATTTAAGGATTTTTTAATGCAAAATATTCACATAAATTGCATAAAAACAACTATAAAGAACATCGAATTAAACTTTTATGAGACTATGTTGATTTATTTTTGTGCTACTAGCTTCAAGCACTTTTTATTTTTATATATACAATAGAAATAAGCAGTTTTATTGATAAATAGTGGAATGCATTCAATATTTATCATTACACAAAGTATTTTTCTATGGGTTAATTGACATTCGTATGGTAATACATTGATCAACTCATTCTGAAGAAATTCTAATTTGGAGTTTTATGAATTTCGACTACCTCATCCAAATAAAGCAGGAGCTATTCGAGCCATATCACCACATTGATATAATTCAGAGAATTAACATTCAGTGGCTTCGCTGGCTTGGTCATGTCCATAGAATGACAGTACTCCAGCGAAAATGTTATTTGAAGCTGTAGTTCAAGGAAGAAAGTGTGAAGTAAGGCCGTGTCTTCGGCAGCGCCCCTCTTCAGGCGTTATCCAATCTCATATATTAAGTCCTGTTAATATAACTTGAGTGAACACGTTGAGAGAGCACTAACCGGACTTAATGAATAAGATTGGAAAACGCATGAAGAGGGGTGGTGCATCAGGCCAAAGCTTGGTGGGTTGTTATGGTTATTTAAGTAAGGAACAATGCGAAGAATTCCTTTCTACGAAGAAATATATGACACATGCACTGTTGAGAGATTGAGAGAGTGTGGAGAGATTATAACTTTGATTAATTGTAATTTTATATCTCTTTATTGAAGAAAGTCTTTGGCCTAAAACCAAAGAAAAATCTCAGTTAAATGAAATTCACATTTCTTATTTTTCTATTTTCTCGCGATTTTCATTGACGACTCTTAAATAGATAATGGTATATGCAGTGGAGTTTCTCAAAAAAAAAAAAAATAAATATAAACTACTATATCTATTAAAATAGATAAATCTATTAAAATCTACAAAATAAATTAATAAATCTATTTAGTATAACATTCTTAATCATTGTGGTGTTTTTTAGGCGCAGGTGATCGCTATTTGTTAGAGAAGTTATGACTTGTTTGGTAGTGACTAATTTATTTAGTTAACATGTTTATATATCAGACATCTGCTTTAAAGTCCTTGAGTTCAGTTCAATTTACATCCAGTGCGATTTGTAATTACTGCACAAGATATTGACAAATCCCTACTTTGGGTTCCCGGTTATTGGCATATTTACGGCAACAACAAAGTGTGTTGCCCAGACGGGGAATAAGAGAAAATCTCTCGGAACGCCTAAAAAATCAAGGTATATCGTTGAAATCATGCAAATATTCGTTGAGTTTTTGCTGCGCCGGGGAATCCTGTGAAGAAAGAAGAAAGCACTCTTTAAAACAAGAATCCAGTACTTGTATTAAGATGTCCCGTAAAGATATTAGTCTTGTGGTAGGTTTATTGATGCTTAACAGCCGTTTAGGGAACCATGTTAGAAGATTGAATCTTCATTTCAATCATTTTTGTCTTAGTTGTGGAGAGGACGATGAAAGTGTCTTATATTTCCTTTGTTATTGTCCAGTGCATTCGCGGCAAGGAGAACTGTTTCTTTGAAGATCAAAAAATTATGTAAAAGGCATTTTATGTTTTGCTGACAGTTTAAGGTTTGTTTTCTAAGTTTCTTAAAGGTAACACAATAGGTTAATAAGCCGAAGTGCATTATTAGGATCGCCGGTATAAGTTAACTTAATTCAACTAAAGCACATTTGATGATTACTTTTAAGGCCTACTCAAGGATAATTCTGTTTAGATTGAGATATCCTTTAAATATTCTACGAACAATATTTCAATTTATGTTAGTGCTTGCATTTATTCGGTTTTAAATACTATCAAATATTATTCGATTTAGTTATGTTATATGTACACATATATCACAAAGTATTTTACTTTCCCCCACTCATTTTTCGTACATGCCGTCAGTCATATTCACTTTCGAACGAATTACGTATAATATTAAACCATAACGAATGTTCACACAACTTTGTTGGGATATTTTCATGTTTTTGTAATTTAATTGAATTTTATCAAATTTGTCAAATGAACGTTTCAATTATTTAAAGTCAATCGTTTTGTGGTTAAGCATAACAACAGCAAATTTATTAAAAATCCAAACAAAAGCAATAAACAATTTTAATATTAATAATAACAATAATAACGATAATGATAATAATAATTATAATCATTTAAAACAATGATATCAACTTTATGCATTTTTTGTGTTCTGTGGAGTTAATGTTAGCATTTTAATGTTGTTTTTATTATCCGACAAGCGCCAACTGCGGCTTTGGTAACTGCGACAGAGACAGCGATTGTGGCAGCGATTGTGACAGCAACAGCGACTGAGACTGCGATAGCAACAGAGACACTGAGTTGAGTGTAGCTGCAGCATGTGTGCAATTGGTGCTCATGTACTTTATTGACAATAAATTATTATTTTGAAAAATTCAATTGAATTATTTGCGATAAATTAATTTTCAACTCTGGAGGTGGTGTACAAAGCTATTTAAACAAATGCGTGGCTGAGTTGTGGTGAATTTGAGTGTGAGGGGAGAGAGAGTTGTCAAGCTGTTGTTTACACTGCTGCTTGATTATTGTTTGCGGCGCGTGAAGTGATTTTGTGCAACGCAAGCTTTTATGCTTTTAACTGAAATTAATAAATTTTAAATTTTATAAAAATAAATGTTTTTTTTCCTCTTTTCAACTTTATTTACATGCATGCAAATATTGTGTGTGTTTTTGTGTTTTTGTATTTGTCGAATTGTTATTGTTATTGTTGTTGTAGTAAAATAGCATGCATAGCAGTATTTGAAGTTGTTTTCGTTGTGGCTTTTTTTGTTGTTATTGGACATCCTTTATTGGCACCAAACATTTGTGTTGTTGTAAAACTGTTTTTTGTTCTTTGTTGTTTTTGTTATTTATTTATAAATAAAATTGTAAATGAAATAATTTGTTAATTGCCATGCAAAATAATAAAATGTTTACCCTTTCATAGTGTGTGTGTGTGGGTATGTGTGTGTTTGGCAGAAGGACAATAAATTGTATGATTGGATAAAACTGCAGGCTATCAATGTAAGCGAATTTAATTAGATTCGATCAAAGTTTTAAAATACCAAAATATTTAAGTACAACATTTGAATTTTTAATTAAATTACGCATATGTTTTATTTTTGGGAGTTCCGATGGTTAAAGTCGAGTTCGAGAGAATAAAGCAGAAATATATTTCAAAACCATGTGAAGCCGCTGGCTAAACCTCTTGCTAATATGAAAAATTTCTCTAGACTGAAATGGAATGATAGCTCTGTCATCCTGATTTTCTAAAAATTACCCTGATTAATTAAACTTATAGAACGTGATATCTGGTAAATAAATGGTAAATGCCCCTTAAAATAATTTACAAATCACTATACATTTCATTATAGTATGTTTATATAAAATAATTTGTAATGTAATGTTATTAGTCTTTAAGATTCTAAAACTTATTGTTAGGCTTTAATTTAAAGCGATTCAATAAAGACATATTGTTTAATAACATCTGCATAACAGATGTCTCTACAAGAAAATAGCTTTGAAATAAAAATAGGCAACTTCAAAAATTAACTTTCAATTCGTGTTTCCAAATAAAGCTGTAGTTTGTAAGCTCGGTTGGTGTCACTAATTAAAATAAAAATAAGTGACAACAAAACCTGGAACTTGAGCATTGGAAGTTTGTGCAACCTTGGCTACTTGTGGATAAACACGTTTAATCATCGCTTCTAATTTGACAGGCACAAGTTCTAAGCCTGGCACTTGCAGTCCAAACAAATTATATAGGGACTATAAACTAATCAAAAAATTCGATTATTTCCTCAGATCACTGATGATGAGTATTTGGCAATACTCGAAGCAGCGTTGCATGGTTAGCCAAATTTAAATAAATTAAAAATTAATTTTTGTTCTTGTCTTTTCTTTGCTTTTTGGATCCGTCTAACTTTTAAATAGTTTCTTTTCGTCATAAAGACAAGTCACTCTCGGCAAGAAAAAACTAACTACAAAAAAAATGTTTTATTTTTGAGAAAATAAGTTTTTTTTTAAAAAAGTGTCGCTATAAGTATATCTATTAGAACTTTATAAAAAGACTTCGAAATTCTTACAAAAAACTTTTTCATATCATTTTATAAAATTATTTAGTCACACATTGAAAATGATATCAATATTAGAATTTCGTTCCATATGACAAAATACCAAGGTCACATTTGGTAAATGAGTCCAAGGAAGGACAGCTTCCAATTTTTTATATACATTCAGTAACTCGAATGTAGATAAGCCATTCAGTGAAATATCAGAAATTTCAGAATGACAAGTATTTGATATATGAATGCTTTCTAACATCAACTCAGAATTTTGATTTTGAAAAGACATTATATATTAATTAATTAAAGAGCCAACGAGCTGTAAGAGAATTCTAATATCATAAATACACAATTCAGGAAACTGACATTCATCTGCCAAATGTCAAACTTCACAGATTCGAAGCCATAAACATACACAGGCAGAGTAATACAGTGTGCTTATGTGCTTAACAATGCAGTTTGCTGTGCAATTGAAGAAACAACAGCTTTTGTGTCACTCCAACAAACAACATTGGCATCATGAGAATTCAAGCAGACTTCATGTTTGGCACTCAAACACACAGCCTTTGGGACCAACATAAGCAGCCACAGCCACAGCTACAGCTACAGTCACAGTCGCAGCCGCACCCTCTCCTCCAATCAAACGAAACCGTTTGAATGTGAGAAGTCGTAAATAAATGTTTGCATTATTGTGAACGAAGAATGTAGGCAATGGACGCGTTTTCAATATACGCAAGTGAAATAGAAATGGCAATGAGTAACTACTCATAAGTGAAGTAAAACGCAGCGTAATGCAGTGCACAGACTATTATGCCATGGCGCTGTGGTATGCAATTGAGCACATATCATAACGTATCGCATAAATGGTACAGCATTTCTTGTTGTTTTAGCAGATTTCTCGTTTTACAACAGCATTTACACTCGAAAGGGTTCTAAGTGTTTGGAGTGAGCTTAATGTTCGGTTGGGGAAGTATAGTTGGTTATCGGTTAAGAGTACGTGTTAAGCGTAAAAAAAAGGCTAAAGGCGCTATTTTTGGTTTTAACATATTTGACTCCCTCACAAATGCTTCAATGCTGGCATGTTTGGTGTAAACATACCAAACATATATGTGAATGCGTGTATGTGCGTGAGTAACTTAATTCTATGTTTTCGTAGTGTATGTAATTTTGTTATTCTTCTTGTAATTTCTCTTCTTCGCTTATTGCTATTGTTATTGTTAATAGTGTTGTTGTAATTGTTGTTGCTTAAATTGTTGCTGTTGCTGTTGCTGTTGGTGTTGCTTTTGTTGCTGATATACTTACTTGTAAATGCCGATTATCCCTTTTCGAGTTTATATGAATGTTTTTATTTATTTTGTGTGTGTTGTTTTTGTTTTGTGTTTTGTTTGTATTTTATGTATTTTGTTATTGCAGTATTTTTATACGTTTCGGTTTCAATTTATTTTTGCCATTTGTTTCATGAGTTGTTTGTTTGTTTAATGTATTTAATACACCAAACGCTCATGCTCACCCTCACTCTTCTCGTCATGCACTTGAGTGTCCGTCACTCATACGTTTGCTTGCCTTGCCCTTCATCACTTTTCGATTTATATTGCAACCATCCGACTGCATGTACTTGTCGCCCTTGGTTCAGTGTTTGTGTCCTTCTCAATGAGGATCAAAATTTATATTGGCCAAAAATTCCCTCGAGTGCTTTCATCTCACACATTTACACTTGTTACAAATTGTTAAAGTTCCAGTTAGCTTCGTTCGCGTCAATTGGATTAGGCATGTCACAGAAAGTGGGACTCAGTATATTGTGGGGTTTTTCTATAAAAATAAGTTAGTTCATAAATTAAACAAATAATTAAATAAGTAAAAATACTGAATTTCTCATTGTTGTGTTTAGTTATATATACATATGTAGTTATATATACCTAAGTGAAGTAGAAGGAGTATCCAAGTCTCCTCAATTAGCTAAGAAAGTCGTTTTGATCCTATATTTCTCGTAATTATGGGTAGAAAGATAGGTATACATATAAAAACCAGCCGGGCACATTGATAAATGCAAGTATCTGGCTAGAACTAAGGTTGGAAATAACGTCGAGTTTACTAAAGAATAGGACCCCAAAAGGTTAAGCCTGGTTTTATACCAGTAGTTGGTATGTACTGCAAGAGATTCGATATGGCAGACCGAGAGTGAACTCTTGTCTTCCTATAGTCCAGTATACCGTTAGAACAGATATAATCTAATATAACTCTGATTAATCTTTGTGTACTAAGTTAGAGGTACTATAATTCCAGTTTAAAGCCATGTAGCTCCTGACTTGGTTGCTAAACAAATATGAGCTTATTATCTATTTGCATGCGGTAAAAATTTGTCATATATCAACTCTCGTCTACGGTTGGCAGGAACAGGAACGCGAGGTTCCATGGAAGAGGATCTTGATAGCTTATATACATATAACTTTGATTAAAAAAATGATGTAAGCCCTGTTTTTTTTCAGAGAAAGAGACATTTATAAGATTTTTAAATAATTAAATCTTTCTAATAATAACAAAAGGTGCATCTTAAGGCAATTACATATATTCATCTTCATAAATTAAAGATTATAGTAAACGGTGTAGATAAGAGAGATGAGTTATTTTGAAGATTTGGTAGTACGATGCTTAATAAAATAGTTTTTAACACTTGTTATCATTAAGTTAATTAGTTCCTTTTTGTGCTTCTTAATAACCCCGAAGTTTGATAAGTGGCGCATTTACAATTCGAACTCTAACTTCTGTTGTATCTAAAACTATCTTTTTTTTGTCAAATGGTATACAAAAGCCAAAGTGCCAATTAACAATACTGAAAGTATCAAGAAATTCTCAATATTGAAAGCCTTTTAGGTGAACCATGCTTCAGTTCCATTAAGGTTTTATTGTAGCGTACCCCCAAAATTTGTTGTTTATTGTGCTCTTAATGAGATTTTGATATACCTATTTAGTCATGTGTAGCTCATATTCCGAGTCTTGTAGACAGACTTTTGACACTTTTCGCATTGTTTGTTTGTTTGCTGGTAAGCATGACAGTAGTTACAGTAGCACTTGAAGTAGTGATGGTGTCGTAAATGTGTTTAACTACGGCATATAGTGTTGTTGTGACTTCGTGAAATGACTTCGGCATACTCGTATAGTAAACATATCCCGAAGACATATTTATGACCTCTATTTTTGATTATAACCGCTACTTTGGCTGTGACGGTTACAGCTACTATTTGCTGAAAAAGGAGCACAGACATTTAAGAAAACAGAAAAACTGTGGCAATATTTGGGTAAAAATCCTTGCGTCTCACATATTTAATAGTAGTAAGTTGCTCAATTTTTGCTAGGTTGCTTTTTTTATGGATTTTTTTTTAAATTTTAGCCACTTTGCGGGGCTTGAATGACTTTTGGGGATTGCGTAATTTCGCAAGTTGAAATTGATAACGAGATTTTCGTATATTTTTGTTGTTGTTGTTGGTTTTAAGCGAATTTCTTGTTCCTGCCACTGTTGCCATTGCTGTTGATTTTAAACTCCGTAACCTTTTTTACACCACACACATTGTCATTATCCTTACAGTAAGGCTAAGTTAATATGTAGAGATATATTTGGTGCAAGCAATGCTATATATAAAAAACACCCATTTATATAGATACTTGTACATTCAGATAGATACAAGTGTATGTATATCCAATCCATATATTAGTGTGAGTGTATTTTTTTTATATATGTTTATGTTTTCAATTGTTATTAGTTTTATGTCCTTTGGTGGAATGAAAAGTAATTGGATTTTGTTGATGGTATTCAATAAATAAAAGTTCATTATATTTGGATTGCTTTTCAAAAGTGGTTTATATTTATATGTGGTCTAATATTTATTTTGCTATTGATTACAAGACGACATTGTCGGTATAATTGTCACTGTCAATTGTGTAACTCGTGTTACTGCCTTCACGTATTTATTTAATAGGCGACCAAATTGTCAATAAATTTTTGACTTTACTTAAGTCCACTCAAAAAAGTAAATATTTAATTTTACGTTATAGAAGTGAAACAATTATTTTTTCGTTTAATGATTTCACAATAAAGAGTGGAATTACTTTTTCTTTATAGAATATGATGCATGTGAGTCTTGGACTGATTATTAAATTATTTAAAAAAAATTATTTTAATCATAAAAATGTGAAATTAGTTAAGTAATTAAAGATTTTGATAGAATTCAGTGTACACTTTACAGTTCCTTTACTTCATTCTCATAGATATTAACTTAAAAAGGTTCTTCCTTTTTTTCTTCTAACAGGTTTTTTGGATCATTTCACAAAATGATCCAAATGACGCCCAAAACGCGCCCAATTATACTTTTTTAGATACACAAAGCCAAACGTATTTAAATATTCATACACTCTTTTGGGGTGTTGAAAAATGAAAGCAAATGACTGTTATTGTTGCAACAACTTTGAGCAGCAACAATTGCATTCTTGTTGGGCTTTGTTTGAACGCATTCATTGCTTTTGATGCTATTTAAATTGTTATTGGATGACGTAGACGTCAATGTTTCTATGTTTCATGTTTTGACGTTTCCACCTACTGGCAAAAACAAAGGTTTCTCTTTATCAACTTTAAACATTGATGCAATTTATGAGAACTTTAGAACTGGAATCATAATAAGAAATCCTGGAACTTATTAACAATAAACTGAATTTCACAAACTAAAGGAATCAAAATATTTTGATAGGTGGGCAGTTTTAAGCTCAAGACAACTTTGAACATATAGCTGCCACTCTAACCTAACCTAATCTATATAATTTTAATCTCACTTTATAGTTTATAAGCAGTTTTGATATTAGAATATAAGAAAATAGAAATGAACAGAGTATTTGTACTCAATATAGCGGAGCATTTGCGACCCTAAAATCTGGTTTAGTTATTATCGAACGGAACCACCTTGTACAACATTCATTGTATATTTCTCAATATCAGACTTGAGAGTAACTGATTTCATATTCTTCACCAAATTTGAATCACAGTTGAAAAATTATGAAGATTATGACTAGAGGTTTCATCCTCTTCCAAATAGAGTCGAAATTCTGTTGCTTCAAACACTATCATTTTGTTGAGATTGCAACGGAGGGCACGGAGGGCCTTCAGTTAATTCTGCAGCATCCTCAATTCTGTTTAAATCAAATGCCTTGCTGTGATTATAAGGTTGCATTAGTTTTAATGTTTGATTAATTAGAGTGTACATAGCGCAAATAGCAATTTCTCTAAGGTATCCTTTTATTAGATTTCTTTCCAATGAATTGAGCGATTTTATGAGAGTGTTCGTGGAATCTTAATTCTTTTACTGGTTGAATGAAATTG
Source organism: Teleopsis dalmanni (assembly GCF_002237135.1). Taxonomy (NCBI): domain Eukaryota; kingdom Metazoa; phylum Arthropoda; class Insecta; order Diptera; family Diopsidae; genus Teleopsis; species Teleopsis dalmanni. The sequence goes on from NC_051846.1 coordinate 14,095,826, forward strand.
ATTGTAGTGAAAGATATAAAGTTTTTATGTATTATAATAAAGCATCTCGGAATACCTTAAATTCCAGACATTTTAATATAAAATACTCCTATATTGATTTGTAACTGTAGTTACTTTCTAATAGACATTACTGTATGTGTGATTAAGCACATATTTTCAAACATATATAATAATCCAAATATCAAGCACTATATATGCATTACGTCTTTTTAATATAAAAAAAATTTGACATTACTTGTAATCAATATTTTGAACTTTTTTGTTAACAAATTTTTTAAAAATAATTATGTGGCTTCATAAATGCAGTAAATTTGACAAGATACTTGGAACTCGCATGTACATAAGTTTATAAAACAAATATTAAAGTAGACAAACAATTCCAACACTTTGTATAGATATTTACAACTTACTTTTATAGAGAGATTGCATTAAAGTGATTTAATAGTTAATTTTAATGCCTTCAACTAGCACTATTTTATACTAAACAGCAAGAATACTAAAATTTATAATTTCTGTTGGAAATAGACACAACCATGGTCATTATTCTTTGGATATAGAGATTACAGCTCCCTTAAATTCAGTTGCAAATTCTCTAAATACTCTTTCCACCACCCAAGCTAGTAAATCTAATATATTATTTCTCGATTTCTGTTTAAGACTTTAAATAGTATCTTCTTTCAAGAATTGTACTCTCTTAACTCACACTTAGATTTCAAATATCAGTGTTTGTGGTTTTTTTAAGTCTCTTGATTAGATAATAAGAGTACAGCACATACAGTACATACTCTACAATTTAAAGACTAACTGTGAACAATCTATTGATTACAATATCTCGGTGGGTACCTACGACTTATACTCTTTCTGCAAATATGACAAGATTCTTTCAGAAGGAATTATAACGAAATAATATATGTTATACGTGGAGTAAATCACACTTACGCAAAGCGTTCTTAAATTGCATATGTCGGAAATTGACATTCTGAATATATTGACATATTTGAGGAATTAAATTGTGCTTGAACACAACCTAGCTTTCTTGATATGATAGGTAGAGATGTACTATATTAATTCTATAAACCTAAGCAATTGAATTCCCTTCAAGGATTGCCCAGTTTCTCTGCGTAGGTTCTTATACACCGGTGACCAGAGAGAACCGCAGTTAACCTTGCAGTATTTACACAATCTCTTGTTATATTTATATCATTATATTCAATTTATAGGAATTTTTTGGTCTGCTATATAGTTATTTTGAGTATATGTAGTATATCCTATTATGAGCATATTTCGAATTGCTTGTCTCTATCTTAAATCCTCACAATACTTTAGCAAAGGGTCTTCATAATGATTGCATCCTATTTGGATTTTTTATTGTTTTTATGATCTAACAAAAGCAGCATCATATGGCAATTGCAAAAGAAAATATTACAATAGGAAAATCGTAGAAAAATATATTCGCATTAAAGTATTTGAAACTGTCGCCTGATAAGCTTTGCACGCTTGAAAGGCACATTTACCCTGACTGAAGTGCAATTGTGCACCAGCAACAGGATTCTCTGCTACTATGCATATGCTTCGGTAAGAGTCTGTTGGTGATAATGTTGCTGCTGTTGATGCTGGTGCAGCTGCTTCGGCTGCTCCGGCTGCTTACATTGTTGATGATTTTGTGGTGTGATGTGATGATGCTTGTTGAAAATTGTGCTATTGAAGTGCACTGGAATTTGCCTGTAGGTACATTGTGACGCGTCAGTCAACCCATTACGTTACGAGAAACATTTGCTGAATATTGTTTCATTGCAATTCATCCTGTTGAATTGACTCATTTTTGCTGTTGTTGTAAATCTGGCAACTGTCATCACTGACAATTTGCTTTAGACGCAAGTGCAGTTGAGTTCTTTTTTGTGCCGACTTTTTGTTTCACATATACTCTTTCTTTTCTGAATTTATACCTAATCGTTGCAGAAGTATAATGTCATCCAACAACCAACAACCAGCCATAGTCGAGTTTCGTCTCGACTATGGCCGACGCATCCATATCATTTGCACATCAAATTCTTATCACACTCAACGACTCAGCGAAACGTCAGGACTGTCTGCAGGCTGTTGTGTACTTTTGTTGTTGTCGCAAGTGCGGTTGGGTGTGTGCTTTTAAAGCTTTTCATCTTTTGTTTTTATTTCCTGTTCCTGTGAATTTCTATGCACTCAAATTGTATACTTCCGGCTTAAGTGGCTGCAAGCGTGCTCATTGTTGCAGCCGTGCTTGAGTTACCTTCACGTTCTCGCACCACCCCTCCGAGCGTGCGAGTAACTACCTCGATGAGAATTTCTTTGTTAGATTCATTCATGATATTGTTATATATTGCGAGCTGTTGTTATAGTAGCTATTGAAACCGTTCCTTCCAAAGTACCACCACTACTCGAGTCCTTCCTCACCACTCTTGCATGAAAGCAGCATTTATGTTTGTCAATTGTTCTGAAATTAATTAAAATGCAACGGTTGCATATAGAAATAGTGCTTAAATATATCAAAAAACAAAAAAAAAAACAAAAAAAAACAAAAAAAAACATTAAAAACAACAAAAAAGAAATAAAAAATGAACAACAAAAACATATAAAACATTTGCATAAAAATTAAAGTACATTAAATTGCTATAGTTATTGTCTGTACTTTGCCTAAGATTATAGCGATGTCCTGGCGCGGCTTGGGTGAATCAGAGCTCAACACCTTCATTGCAAATTTACGTTGCAATTGCAATAAAACTGTAGAAAGTTAAATTCCTTACATGCGTGACAGCCAGCATCATTGCCGAATGCAGAATACAGAATGCAGAATTGCAATCGTTGCAGTTAAAACTTAAACGTTGGTAATCACGCCCATTAAGGAGCAAAGTAGTGCACCAATAAAGTTTCCAGCCGTAAAGTTTTTAAGCAACGAAACAACATAGCGTACAACAGCAAAAACAAGGGGCAACTGCATTATTTTCAATCGCAAACTATAGACACGTTAAGGTGAGGATATGCAGCAGGAGCCACAGCAGGATGCACCAAGGATGCTGCTGAAGGCGAGAAGTTGGCTACAATGATGCTACTTTCTGAACGAGTTTACAAACTTTCCCACGTGCCTACTTGGAAAATTCAAGTCGTGTCTTGCTTTCGGTTTAGCAATTGTTGTGCAAACTTACAAAATAACCAAAAGATATAAAATTTGCAGTGCTGCATATTTATAAATACTCTAATAACTGCAGAAATTCACCACAAAGGTTAAAGGTCGCAGTGGAAGGATGTTAACTTCTTAATCTGAGACTTTCGAATTCTTAGTAATTTTATAAAACTGCACGTATAAAGACATAAGCTTCTTTGGTTGTTTTTGAGTTAATCTTGGAATAATATATGAAGGAATATTTACATTAATTTTAGCAACAAATGCATATTAACTAGACTTAAAGGTAGACTAGAATCTTCTCTAGATATTAGTTTCAATCACATACTTATATTGGTTATGAGATACTTTCCCAATTTAATTATTCTGAATAAATAGTTGAAGGGATATGTTAGTCACAACCTATCAAAAAAATACAAACTTGAATGATTCGTTTATTAGATAATTCAACTCAAGGTTTAAATTTGGTGATAAATTAATCTATTGATTTTCTTCTTATAAAGATATTTAGATACAGAACGAAACGGAAAATTTAAATATTAAATTTACTATGTCACTACAGCCTAATATATTATTTATTTACCAAATTTCACTTAAGTACAAATAATGTCTAATTTCTGTTATATTACCAGGGATGGGATACCATTCTTGTGCCAGATCTCAAGAACCACCTTAAAGGTAAAAGTCTCAAAAATTTAGTGCAGGAACAACGACCCCTTGAGAAAGCGTAACTTTCCCGCTGGAGCAAATTTTTGAGGTCTGCGAAGAGATAGCAATCGCTTTGTGCCAATTTTAGCGAATACGATGGGTGCATAAGCAGTTCAAAGTTTGATTTGTGAAATTTGGCCATGATAGCCCTCGATTTGTAAAACGGCACGTTGTGTTGGTGAAAGATGACTTTTTCATCTACATAGTTTAAGATATTTCAAGATAATTACTGAACAAAAATCCACATGCATCTTAACACATCAACTGACTGCCGATGAGATTTTAGAGTGAAGTTGTGGATCTAAGTATAGTCTACTAATGCAAGACTTCCTTTTTATATCACTTCAACAACTGGAAACAGCTCTCAGAATTATTGAGACTTTATTGTTTTTGATCAACTGTTGGCAAACACTGCACCTCCCTTCAAAAGTGCTTTCTTATAGATCAATGTTCATGCAAAATGAAGCCAACATATTCCTTTGATATCTTTAAGGTATCCAGCTATTCAGATATCTCATGCAACTTCACTTAACGGTTTGCCTAAACAATTTTGTGACCTTTTTTATTGTTTAATGGTATCACTACCTCTTTTCGCCGACCTTTACGTTTGATTTCACTGGTATTTGTATGACCGCATTTAAAGTCAGCAAACCATTTCCTTTCCATTTGTCTCGATCGACCAGAGTCCCGGTACCAGTTATCTAATCTTATTTTGCTTTTGTCATTTATACAAATCATCATTTGAAAATCATACAGATACTTATTTACTTATCTTGAAGATTACAGTGGCCTAATCTGAGCCACTTTTCCGCTGCGGTATATGCCAATATGGTTTGATCCTTGAAATATTAGCATGTGAAGTTGCAAATGTTTACATGAAAATCATCCACAACAAATAGGCATGCACTCTTAAATATTTTATTACTCGATTTACTATTAATTACAATAAATTTAGTATTTAATATGTATGTGATATTAAATTGAACTTATATCAATGCTTCAGAAGATTCCGGTGGTGAATTGCCAATTTTATCACAAACACAATTTAAAAAAACTTAAACAGTAAGGAGAACTCCATTTCCTTAACTCATACTAGGGTACCGTAATAAGTTTTCTTTTAAAATACAGAAAACTATTTTCCTATTGGTGTTCTGCAGATGCTGCAATTTTATATTTAGTCTCACCCATTGTTGTCAACTTCGGCGTTGTCTATGACCCTTTGTAGACTATAAAAATTTGACGTGCTTTGCAAAATTTTGCACTATAATGTATCCGTATCCTTCGGAGATCAAGGGAATCAATTTAATTTTTATTTTAGAACATTAAATGTCTTGGAAAATTTTCGCAGTTCAACAGGCTGAAATATGGTCAGGAGGCGATTAGGGGGAAAAATAGCTGCGTTGGCAGCATCATCGGTGACGGTAATGATGAACGTACTCGTATATGATGGCACTTATGCCTGAATACCGAATTATATACTGAAAATATGAAAGTCGCGCAAAATATTAAAGTTAATGCTTTTTTTCTTTTTTTTTTCCTGCGACCAAAAGTCACACGTGCAGCAACTTAGCCGTGCTGTCATGGAGAGCTGCTGGATGTTGTTGGGCGGTTTTCGCATAGGTTGGGTACTGTAAATGTGAGTTTGAACAAATTGCAATTATGTGCCTGGGCCACTGGGCTTACAAACGTGTCTTTATGAATGCAAGCAGCGGCTGTGCTTATTAAAATAGAAGAGAAATTGTTTGCTTTGAGTTTCAAATTCCGCTTACGAACAGGCACATAAGCGTTTAGTAAGCTTCAGTGAATAAAATAATAATGAATGACGTTTCTAAAGCACCAATCCAACCCGAAATGCCAGACTTGCTTTGGTGCCTGCTCCTTTCCGCTGCGTATGCGTTTCCAGTGTGTGAAAAGCGAAATTCGAACTGTCAAAGTTTCTCGGTTAAACCATTATCCAGCTGCTTCCTGCTCCATTTTTCCATGCTCCTAAAACTGAAACTCATTCCGTATTATTTTTAGTGTAGTTTTATTTTCATTTTTATTTCAATTTTTGTTTCTGGATTTGTTCCGAACTGAATTATTTTTCCACTTTATATTCAAAATGGTTTTGCATTTTATTTGCGCTTCACTGCTGACTTTCTTTCTATCTTGGCTGCTCTGCCCGAGCGACAGCAGTAGCTTTTCTTCACTTTCTCGGGGAGTTGCTGTCAGGAAGATTAAGTGTTTTCCAGCGAATTGCATACAAAATTCGAATTAGAATATAATGGAATTAAGTGCTCTTTAAGAAAACTCTTGGTTTATTTTAGTGAATTGCAGTAGAGATACTTTAAGCGAATCAAATTATTCAGATTATCATTCTCTTAAAAAAATTAATTTTTGGACATCGATTCAACTAAATTCCAATTATCTAATAGAAAAAATTTTTTAAATATTTTAATAATTATTATTTTACTAAAATTAATAATCAGCAAAAATTGGAATTTATTGGTTGAAAAGAGTTTGCTTCAGTAGTTTTTATTACAGCTCATTTATTTAATATTTACTCAATAAATTTTTCATTTGTTTGATTAACCCTAGAACGTTAATGTTATACGAAACAGTTAACATTGCTAATATTTAATAATTCTACTTTATTTTTTTTAAAACTAAATTAATTTTAGGTTTGCTAAATAAATTTCTATAAATTTGGAAATATTAAAATCTAATTAATAAATGATACAGGATGATATGATAGTTTTAGTATATACCTTTTAGAAAAAATTTTAGTGAATGATTAATATCATAACAATATAATGGTTATAATATATAATGATCACATTATAATATAATTTTACAATATCATTATAAAAGTAAAATTGACGTTTATTTTGTTTTAGGCGTACCTGCTGGAATCAATCTCAAACATTGATATAGAGATATTATCTGGTTGGTCTTACAGAAAATCATGGTACCTGATTTTACTCTATTAGTTAGTTAGCAACTAAATCAACGCCAGATGAATTGAGATATCGGTTTATTTTGAACGATAGTCAACAATCTTAATACTTGATATAATTTTCGGTTTCTTTTCTGTGTTTTCAACATCCCAACAAAACTTCACTTATATTTCCTTCAACAATACTTCGAATGTTTTCTTTTTCTACTATATAACTATATGTAAAATAGATACTAGCATCAAGTTACTAATTTTTTAAATTATTGATAAGCACATATTTATTCTTGACTTGACTTCTTGACCAATTTGAACTTAACTTAGTGTAAGATATATTTTAAATAATTTGGCGAATTACAGTAGTTCTTTACAGATATTTACATAAAGCATCTGATTTAGAACGCTTATTCCTTTATTAACCATGAAACGGAAGGTGATGTATCTTTTCAAACACATAAACATTTCTTTACTATCAACTATCATATCGACAATTTTTTCTATTTCACATATACTCAACGACACTTTAGTATAAAACGTTTGTCATTTCTCTACCACTCTAAATTGTTAGAAGATTTTTTACCTAAGATCTGAAATGAAAGTCCAAAGTCCGTTATCCTAATGTAAATATATTACTATTTACTGAACTATTTTTGTTCATTTAGGTCATTTTTAGTGACTTCTGTAATTGTAATTCCATTATTTTTAGTTTTGTCAGATATAATATGATGTACCGATTGTTCGCTTGACTTCGTTGTCAATATTTCATCAATGCCACATTTTAACTGCAACAAAACAGACAGAAGTCCATTAAAAACATTTCAACTTTGGCAGAGAGTTTGATACAATCAGGAAAGTTTAAAAGGATGCTTTACCGATTTTTATTGGTTTGCTATTTTTTTACTTAAGAATAATGATATTCAGAATAAATATTGAAAATTGCAAGATTGATAAGTATAAATTATGAGAAGAGAAATGATAAACTATAAGACATTCAGTAGCAATGTACCTGTTTGAGCAGCTAAATAGTAAAAATGGTTCATCCCTATTGCCTGATCTGGTGTCACTTAATAGCTAGAAATGTGAATGACTAATATAATGTCATTTTATTTAATTTAAATTGATATTTCTTATTTAAAGGTTTCTATACTAAGTTATCATTTTCTCATTTGAAGTGTGAAGTCTAGTCGTTATCTAATATTTCTAATACTGGTCCAATTTATAATTAGTTATTTGTAGACTTTACTGTTAATCGCGTCTAAGTTGTATTAGAGCTACATTCTTAGAAGTTATCTTATATTATAGGAAATTTGAGATATGTCGGAGACATGATATCCAGCGATATTAACGATATCGTTTGCAGACTTACATAATGTGTGCTCAGTTTATACAAATTTGCGTTTTCTATTTTATGACATTGACATGTGGAATACTTAATGAAATATCGAAAGCTCATTTATCCAGATTATGATTTATATTTGTCTCTTTGTTAAAATATCTACCGGTAGAATGGCTTATAGCATGTTGTTTAATAGAAAATTACATTTGGAAAATCACAATTACTATTATAAAAATATTACCAAATCTTATATATGGTAAAACACAGAGTTTCGTTTGAAAGAAGTTTAAAAGAACAACAACTTATAAAGATTAAGTTAATTTATATAGCTGTAGTTTACGCGTTAGTTCTAATTAATAATACAGCAAGTGCAATGGTTCTTTATGAATACATGAATAAACAACACAAATTAATAAAACTCAAAATTTAAGTAGCACAAGTTAAGTGTTGGTTGGTTCTGTATGTTAACATGAAGGTCCACGATTCAAATATGATAGTACTAAACTTCGGATACTTTCAGTTCAAAAATTATATACAACGTAAAACCTTTGATAAGAGCAAAGTCTGTCTATCTGAAAGGTACAACTACTGCTTACTTTCTTCACTATTCAAATTAATGTCTATAAAGAAACTACATCAACAGAGGCAGGTTGTCTGTCTAAAGGTACTATTAATTAATTAAATTAATACATAATTTGTGAGGAATGAAATTAATATACTGTAAAAATCTGTTAAAGGTACGAAGATTTGAATTTGATATTATGATAAAATTTTTGAAACTTGTACTTTTAGAAAACGATGAACTAATTGATATGGATGAAATCAGAAAATCTCCTGTGGCGATATCTTATATGTACATATTAATCTTATGTTTAGTTTCACCACGATGAACACAAGTTCAATTAAACCTATAACGCTCCTTTCACCAGCTTCTTACGAAGAACTTTTTATTTATTAATGAGAGTCTACATTAATGCAGAAAAAGTGATGATATATAAGTCAATATAAATTTTAAGATAAATATATATATATTTATATTAGTTTAAGTTATGCAAATAATTTTAGTATGAATACAATATTTCACAATTCTTCTAACAAGAAGAGTTACGCGATGATTACGAAGGATATTGTAGTTATGGTGAAGCCAATCTTATGTTTGAATTAAAGTTAAAATTAAAACTATCATATTTATATATGATTAAAGACTTGACTTGACCCTTTACCTCTAAGTTAGTTAAGCACATAATATCTAAACTGAAATGTTTGCACCCAAAGTATGAAGCAACCGACAAGTGATAGATGTGTACTCAGACACCAGGCAACCTTCTTGTTGTTGTAGTTTTTGTAGCTATTATATCTTCTAATTCTCTGGCTGCCTTTGTTCCTTTTTCTAATAATTTTGCTCTTAACTATTGACCCTCACATTTTTTCACATTATTTGTTAGGGTTGCCGTGTGTACTTGATTTGCTCCTCTTTGTTGCTAGCATTTCCTTTTCGTCTATTGCGAATTTTTCTGGCGAGGCTGCAAAAGGTGCTTTTGCTTCATTTATTTATGCGTTATGGCGTGTTTCTGCAATTCAATAGCAGCAACAGTAAATTGTTCAGGTCCTTGATGAAGAGCTGCCATGTCGGTGTGGTACTGAAGCATTGGTAGCATATAATGGCGTGTACGAGTATATTTATTCCAAACGCAACTATGAGGGATTAGTTATGTACTCGTTCGGTCTTAAGGAATTACAACAGCAAATGATGTTATATTATTCGTTATTTCTGTAATTGTTCTTGATTTCTTACTTTATGGTTGACTTATTCAAAACCTCAAATAGAACAACAATCTCCAGTATATGAAGTCTATCGATGTGGTATGGTTTTAAGTACATTTCTTATGAAATTGATAACAAAGTATTTTTACTTCTTCATAAAAATTAGAAAAAAATAAATTAAATCATATTGTGTTATTATTTCAATAAGTTAATATTTATGGTATTATATGATAGATATGATGAATTTCTTTAAAAAAAGCTTTAATTTATAATATTTATAGCATTAACTAATTGAAATAATAGCAATAGATGTAATAGGAAGATTCCTAAAATAAGGAAGACTGAAGAAAGTCTACAGCAAATGGCATCAAAGTAGGATAGCAAATAGTTTAAGTCAATCGATGAAAATTGATAGTCATATTACCTAAACTTACTTAATCCAAGGATAATATTTTAATAGTTTAAGTGTAATATTAAAAATTTTGAATGGTTTTGATGACACGGTCTATTTAAAAGTTTCTTAGAGAAAAGATTAGAAACACAAATTGCATTCTGCAGTAATGCTTGATATGGTTTTTAAGAGCTTTTTAATTAAGAAAGCTAGTTAGGACATAGACATTAGTATTTGAGGACATTAATTTTGATATAACTTTGGTTTATTTTCTCTTGGATAAAAGTATCGAGCTGTTATCTTAAGCACAAATAGTGAATGCATTTTTGAGCTGATATCATTGTCAGCTTTGATCACCTTTATAAAAATGATCATTTGTAACCCCATTTTAGCTACTCAGAATACATACCGATCTGTTACATATTCACAGATTCCTAGAGTTTATTTCTGTATGAAGACACATGGGTAAATGTTTAAAAATTAATTAACTTAATCAGAGTGCTACCATAGAGATGATAGCACTCTGATCTGATAAAACTTCTTTAGTAAATTACAGAGAGGAGTAACAATGATCTAACAGATGTTCATTTATATTAATTTTTCATTTTTTCTTAAATAATTTGAAAAATATTTTTAATTCAAATATCATTTTACAGATTTTCTAGAAGAAGTCATAGAATTTCGTTTTCTCCCCAAGTGTTGCTTTTCCTTCGCCTTCGCACTGTGTCTTTTGCAATACTTCAAAAAAGTAATAAATTTTTAATATCAACGTAATGAGCAAATCAAATCTCACTTATAATTCCGCATAATCTTTTAAAGCATTTAAAATTATAACCATGAAACTATTTGCTCATGAAAAACAAAATAAATTAAAATTGTATCTGAAATGTACATGCAATCTTGTGTTGGAACAGAGCCCGGCACTCGAGAGTACGCATCCAATTTTCTTTGTAAATTAAAAATGCTAAATTAGTCCAATTAAATAGAATGACGCTGCGCCTCTGGGGAGGATTAACGCACAGTACAATGTAACGAGAGGATATAATACAGCTACCGTGGCGTCAAATCATTGGCAGCCGCAGGCGATGTGAAACGCTATTCGAAACTCTCAACTCGTAACTGGCAACTGGCAACTCGCAACTAGCAACTCGCAACTGACAATACTCAGTTCGTCTGCCGCTGGAAGTAGCGAGGAAAATCAGCTAATTGCATTGAATCAAGCGGCCTTATGCATAAATTCAGACAAACAATTTTTTCAACGCTTTTCCAACTTTTGAAAAATTCTGAGTTTCTGAATTTAAACTTAGTTTTTTTATTTTTTATTGTTAAATGTTCATTTTTTGCTTTTATTCATTTTCTATTTAAATAAATTTTTTGCGAATTCAAGTTCTGCGAATTTAGCCCTTTTTTGGGCTGGTGTCAGTGTTGCTTGTTTTGTTAGCGTTTCTTGTCTGTTAATACAAGGCAAAGCATAATAAAAAGTGGCAACGAATGGCTCCAGGACAATTGTTGGTCTCCATTACATTGTACGGCCCATGGCGAAATGAGGGCCCACAACCGACAACCGAAATGCTAATGTAAGGCGAAGTCCCCAGCATAGCAGAATGGAAAAAATGGTATTAAGACACAAACAAAAAAGTGGTAAGTAAAGCCCCCAAAAACAATTTCATTTGATTACTTTTAATAGGTTGGCTATAAGTTTAAGTTCCAGCAGAAATGTACAAAAGCTCGTAAATTAGCGTCCGTCTGTCTGTTTGTCCGTCTGTCCTTCTGTTTGTTGCTGTATGTTTACGTGGCTCTTAACTTGTAGCTCCAGGCACTTACAGGCTGACTTCCATAATTCTTCTCGCAACAAATTCTTGAAGCTCTTCTTCCTACTTTTTTTGTGCTTTGCCAAGTTTTGACCCCGCAAAACTTAAACGTTTACTTTTTTCCTGGAAACATTTATTTATTTGTTTTTTTTTGTGGTTCATTTTTGCTAATGTATCAACTTAAAATAGATTTTAGATTTTGTCGTTTCTTAGCTGGAAATTTATATTTTTGGGAAATTCGGTATCTTAAGTACTAACTGACAACGTCAATGTCAGTGCTTGCGTCAGTTTTTTTTTGTTCTGCAAACCAATTTCAACTCTGAAGTGACCTTTAGCTCGCAATAATGCGCGCGAAATGCATTAAAATTTATTTTTCAATTATTGCAATTTCGTAGGGTAGAGGAAGTGCAATTGGAAGTATCAATACAGTTACAACCTTTAAGTAAAGCTGAAACTACAATTGTTATCTAAAAGTTGATTCCTAATAGAAACTAGCAGTGAAAGGTGAGGTTAATTAAAAGGAAAGATAATCACAATTAGATTAATAGGAGTACAGTACAATGTGGATATGTTACTTTGACCAGATGGAAAATGGTGAGGCTATAAAATTATCTGCACACACTTCCAATGATAAATATAGTACATATATATAAAACTACTAATAAAGAAAAGAATTCAAGTTAATTCCTAAATGTATATTTTACGTCTCACCGATCACTTGAATGTTGGACTATAAACTAAAGAGTTGGTTGGCGGTACCAAATAGAAGGCGCTTGGAACTGAAAAAAAACTTGATGCACTTGACACGAACCATTCATACAACAAAAAACGAATTTATATTATCGATGGTATTTATAATAACCATCGATAATATAGTAACTAATTGATGTTCTTTATTGTATTAAGGTAAGGTGGTCTCGAAAATGGTTTGGAGCACTGGCTAGTAATAATAATATACAATTTTACTACTTGTTGGTAATTTTTAGTAATTAGAAAAATTCAATAAAAAAACCCATGGGACCCTCTTTTTAAGAAGAGCTGATAGCACTCTCATCTTTCAAGATAAGGAATACAGTCAAGTTACTAGACAACTTAAATGGAGGACTCGTGTCTTTTTCAACGTTGTCTTCTTGGTCTGGAGTATGAACAATGTATTTATATCATGTGACTTTTCTGGCTACATTTATAACTCTATTCGTTTATAAACAATGGTATGCAACGATGAATGTAATTAGTGCATTGAAAAACACAGACTAAAAAGACTAGATAATTAAGCCTTGCGAAGACATGGTAAAATTGTGTCAAAAAAATACGTGAATAAAATCTATAGTATAAGTTCCATACTACAATTTATAAAGAAATTTTGACTTGGAAAGATACTCTAAGTTCATAAAGGGGGCACAATAAATTTCTATATCGTAGCGTATGTACTTGAAATATAGTAATAATCCATCAAACAATAATAGATCGATAAACGCATTATGGAACAAACCTGAAGAATCAAAAGAAACAAAGTAACCTTTCGGAAAAGTAATTTAAAGAAAATGCTGGTCAGTTTCGTCAAATCAAAGCGAATTGTTGCGAGTGAATTAACATGCTGAATTTTAAGTGAAAGTTCAAGAATATTTGTGGATCAGAATTACAAATATCTGGACGATTGGATATTGATCTATGAGTTCAATCGGAATATTGAGAGCCAGTTAGTTTGATTCTGTTGTATGATATGTAAAATCGCACAAAGCCGGCGTGGTACATAAATTCTTGGTCAAAAAAGGCTTTATTGTAATCATACACAATATATTTTCGATTTGGTTTGGATTTTGAAACTGTGAAGAGGATTAAAAAAGTAATTATAAAAATTGTACGATTTTTGAGACTAGTGACATCAAGTCATATACGACTATATATGTATTCCTGATACAAGAACTGCTCATATCACATTTGCCCTGAATACTTTGTGAGACTTTTGATGTTAGCATCTGATAGTTCATCGGGAATCTTTATGTGTTTTGAGGTATTATTATCGTATTGATGTTTTAGGATTGTACTAAATACGATTGTATATGGCCGCAGTATTATAGTTCTTATAATATGATAAACCATATTGCAACAACAGTTTAATTATAATTTTCATTTCTTTCAAGATTGCAGCTGGGTGTACAATGTACAAGAATCATTAATATATAATTTATATCGGTCCTGGACATGCTTTCCTGCATTATTTTTGGTAAAATAGTTTTTAAAAAATATTTCTTATTTTCTTAAATTTTTCAGGTTTGCACATATAACTTAATGCAAATAATATATAAATTAAAACTTAAACTTAATTGCATTTTCCATAAATTGTTTACGAAAATTTGCGAAGATGAGTGTGGGACCGTGGCGTAAGGACTGCGCTGGTGCTAATGAAGTTCTGGTTTCGGTGCAAATGCATTTTTAATGCCTTCATTTAAACCAGCAACCGACGATAAACGTTCATTTTGTGTGTTAAAAGACCGTGACTCATTTATTGCGATTTAAATTAATACGTTGATTATCCTTTTTGTGGTGAAGTTTAAAGGGCGTTTGTGAAGCGCAGCAGTTAAAAAACCGATAACCGATGCCGTAAAGGACACGCCTGACGCAGCCCGTTTTGCTTTTTTATTCGAAATTAATAAGTTTAAGTTTTAATGGAGTTGAAATCGGAGACAGGAATAAATTCCGTTAAAAAAAAATAATTCACAGTTTTAAAACTTGTTGAATTTGGATAAAATAATACTAAGTTACGTACATTTCTGGAGTAAAATTCTTAAGGCCATTCAATTTTTAATCAACGCAAAGTTGCAGTCAACCGTTTTAAGGACAAACGCGGAGAATTTAGAAGGAAGTCAAACCGAAACGTAAAAGTAGCCGAAGATGTTATTGATAATAAAATCAATTTAGGAACTTTATGAAAAAAGTACTTATGAACATGCGAATAGGGTTGGTTGCTGGTTTCGTAGCGTGGATGAGACCGTAACATCGATGAGACATTCGCCATGTTGATGGCGACATTCGAGTGTAGGCGTATGTCGGCTTTCGGCAGGTTGCAGTCAATGCTTAAAATTTCTAAAACTCATTTACAGTTTGGCGCGGATAGTTAAATAAATTGATTTCTCAGCCTAACGTAAGCGTAGGAATAATTCAATTCAACTTTGTTGCCTAAAATTGGAAACTGATTCGTTCGTTCTCTCATCAGAATGTCGCTTGCGAAGTAACGTTTTTCCGTTTCTGATTTCGTTCGCCGATAATCCATGAGATATGCATTCGCTTGATGATATTTTAATTAAATTTTAATTTGAAATCATTCAATATAAGCCAGACGAGTTGATAAATGGCATGAGCTGGCAGGTGTTGAGTGTATGAGCGGACAGGCAAAGTACATCAAAGAAAATTTTGTGGAATAATCAAGCAAAAGTAAAGTTTCATGCGGAATTTAGATAAATTATTTTAATGTTTATTAATTATCAATTTTCAATTTGTTGCCTTGAAATTTGCATTTCATTATGGAGAACGAATGTTGGCGTGACAATATTTCGCATTTTGTTAAATTTATAAACTGTTAATTGAACATTTTAATTTTATTGAAATGACTGAGCTTAATTAACTATACTTGACAATATATTTTGATAAGAGTCAATTAAATTTTTTGAAATGCCGCAGCAATATTAATAACTATTACTGATAGTATAAAAACATCACAAAAATTAATGGTAATTATATTAGTAATCATGAATATATTAATGGAATATTGAGCTTAACTGAAATAGTTTGATTATTTATTCATATTAATATTTATTATTCATTAATCGGATACACTTTTCAAATACTATGTGCCCGTCCTACAATAAATCCTGTCACACCATCAAACCATAAATTCTTTAAATTAAATGCAAGAACGCGTTTTTTATCCATCCTTTGCATCAAGACAAGGATTATCATCAAAAAGTTATGTTAAGGTTTAATATATACTACTAGGACATTGCAAAAGTATTTATCGCATAAAGGTTGGTTATGTGAAATTAAGTACAGATAATAAATTCAAAAATTCCAGAAGATATTTCAATCTTAATAAATAATTAAAAGGCGTCTTTAATGTCGCCAGGCACTTTTTCACGCTTCTTCAGACAAACTCATGTGTTGAAAGAACATTATCTGAATAAATCTTGGCCACTTAGCTGTCACAGTATTTCTAACCAATTATTAACTGCGCAGAAAGGCAGAAACTTCTGCAAGGAAAATATTACAATAGCTATAATAATAACCGGAAGGATGGTTTTAGCTTAAGTTCCTCGGATGATATACCACCACTAATTGTATTTGCAAGCTTGAAGCCATCTGTATGAATTTTGATGCACTCATTTAGAATCAAATTGTGTCTTATTTTGTAATGATGTGACTAGAAAAGTATGATCAACATAATAAGACATAACACTACACTCGCTATAGAGAAGAAGGTTAGGTTAGGTTAGGTAAGGTTAGGTTTGGAAGGCGCGTGTTGACAGCTGCCAGCTCTTTCACTCGGAGGCATATATTGCCCATTGTGATATCTTAAATATTTCACATTGAGAAATGCAAGAACCTCTTCTGGTCAACTCATCTGCTCATTGTATGCACCTGTTGTTAAACCTGAAACTCAGTTGATAATCAATAGATAAAACAAATAAAGTATTGTGTAATAAATAATGTATTTATCTTTACTTAAGCTTAGAAGAATTTAGGTATTCAGTAATTATTAGGATAGTCATTAAACTTGATGAATACACAACCTTATTGTAAAAAAATTTCTTATATCTTATCTTATAAGAATATTTATTTTTGAAAAACTAATTTCCTTATAAACGTGTGATTTTGGATTAGGCTGTAGTCATAATTGACTGTCATGGTTGTCTAAAAGAAAAAGTGAAAACCATTGTAAAACAAATTAAAAACTTTACGGATACATTATCATTGCCAGTCAATATCTTTTCTCCTCATTTTAAATGTTCTCCAAATTAATCAGGAAAACATTGCTTTGATTACTTCACGGCTTCTACAATATATACGTGACGGCTTCTACAATAGAAAAGCGATTAATTTGATACAGAATATTTTTTATTTGTGATAAATTATATATCTGAAAGTACAAAAATTAATTTGAGAATATAGTTGAGACAGTATAGTTTTCTTTTATGTACCACTTTGTTGTTATTCTTCTTGTCCTTGTTTGCTTGATGGGACGTGAGTTACTGTTTAAAGCATTTTTACTCAATAGTGTCTGTGATGATTTGGGTGATCAACTGTAACAGATGTATCATTAAAATATGATAATAGTTTGAAGCCCAGCATATCTTCCTGATGGAATATATATTGCATTTGTTTTGAGTAAGTGCAATTTTGAGTTAAGTAGTATCCACTGAATTGAACGCTCTATTTTTGATGTACTTTCGTACACTCTCGATTCTGAGGTTCTTGTGTATAACTTCACTTCTAATACTCCATGGCGTTTTTATCATACGTGGTATTATATATTTTATCAAATAATATTCTGAAGTTAAAGGTAAAGTTTTCTAATGATGGATGAAGCAGTATTGCCATACAACCATAAAGTAGATTTCGTCTATATAATTGCTTAAAAGCAGAGTTTTATGGCGGCTTCGTTAGCTTAGTCATGTCATGAGAATGACTGGAGGTGCTCCGCTAAAAATGGTGAAACGTTAGTTGGAGGAAGCAGGCGTAGAAGTACACCTTGTCTCCGGTGGAGTGATGAAGTGAAGGAAGCGCCAGCTCAAAACGCGGATATGAGTCGTTATGAACTTTTAAGTAAGTAAGTATATAAAATATTTGAAAAATTCGAATTATTCTAATACGAAAAGCACTATTGTGATTGGTTCCTTATTAAGCGGTATCGCTTGATTTTTTTTTTGAATAGAATATTAGTTTAATATTTTCTACATATTAAAAAGAAAAAATAAATATTACTTTGAAGTGCAGAAAATAATATAAAATTGGATGAAATTGCTAATCAAGCAACAAGGATCAAAACAAAATTTTAATTATTTTCTTGCAAATTTCCTTTCGGATGTTGAGGGAATTGGTGGGATTCGATAGGAGAAGTAATGCCAAAAGCATTGACAATAAAAATTACAAAGTTAAATTACGAAGACGAAGCAAAGGTTCCATTCGGGAAGCTATTTTAATCATTTTAGCATAAATTAAAATTAATATTCTTGGCATGACAATTTGGCAAGACGATTTTATTTGCTTTACTTTTTATGCTGTGTCTACGGCTACTTTAATATCTCTTCGCATAATTTATTAAAGCCTTGTAAAGTTTTTATGGGCGAAGATTTTTATTTGTGGTGGCGTCGATATCTACGAACAATTAAGCAGAGTCCTCTTTTAAGCTTAATATAAATGCAATAATATTAAAAATTTTATTAACAATTTATTTGGCATTTCTGGTTGTAATTTTATTTGAGCATTTTTTAAGCATATAAACTGCTAAACTGCGCTCTTAACACTTCCACATAATTTCATATAGTATACGAGTACGTATAGATGGTTCAGATTTAATATCTATTGTATGGATTGTATGGGTTGTATGGAGTTCACTGCTAATACGGCTGAACTCGATTTACTGTTGAGCTTCATACTATATGTAAATGTATAAACGTTAAACGAAGCAATACAAATGCTGCAATCAATTTGATCGAAATAATAAAATATAAAATGTGGATGGTATGTTGGTTATTGGAAGTGGGGGCACGAATGCGGCAATATATAGTAAATATTTTATTTCACAAATATAATCCGAGCTAGCATTTAACTGGCATTTGAGTGTCGAAAGCCAATTGCCAATTGACTGTGTTTTTTGTGTTGGTGTTCTGCCACTTGTCAGTGGTAGTGGTGGTAGCTTCAAGCAACAAATACATACATACCTGCATACGGTCATGTCATAACTTTATTTTTTAGTGATTTTTTACAATGTGTGTAACTATAAAATCACTGCGAGAGTATGGGTGCTAAAAAGGGAAGGACAAAACAAGAATTGTTTACTGCAATTTACTGCTTATTTTTCGGCATTGGTAGCACTTTTATATTGTATATTGTTGTTGGTTTGCTTGTTTGTGTGAAAATGTTTACGTTTGGTTGGTGGTGTGTGTATTTTATACTTGATTTCCTCAATAATATGGACGAGTATTTACAAACAACTACACACATGTTTACAAAGGCAACAACAGCGATTTTTACGAGGCGTCAATTTACTGGTAATATTTTTTTTTTAACATTTTTTTGCATTCAGCTGACAAACATACTTACACATGTGATTGCATTCACAACCGTGTAGTTGTTTACATACGTACATTTACACTTGTTTATATCGCTTCATTTATTTTTTATACATTTTATGTTGTTTGTGTCATAATTTTTTGTTATTATCGTCCATTGCTGTTGGCGTCCAGAGGGAGGTGGTATTCGTTTATTTGATTTGTGTCTTGTTGTTATTGTACTATTGTTGTTGTTTTTGTTGTTGTATGCAAGGGTGGCTATTTACGAAGATGCTATATTTCCTATTGTGTTATAATTTAAGTTGTTGATGCTGATGTAGTTGTTACTTACTACATTTCGCTCATAAACATCAACTCTACTGCCGAAGTGATGGTAGCGGGGCAGTAAACGAGAATTGTGTTGTGATAAAGTCATAAAACAAAACTAAAATTATATGAATGAAAAAAAAAATACCAAAAACAACAATAACTGTTAGAGCAAAAAATAATATTTCCGTTGTTGTGTCTTTAATAACTCAAACCTTTAATCTTCGTATCTCAGAACGAGTAATCGGTTCAATCAAACAGAACAACTTGAACAAATGTTCGTTGGATTTTATCGTTTAATTGTCTATTTGACCACGGATATTGGGGAATCATGCAGTCATTGTTGAGATTACAGTCGAATAATGCCTCGACCGGTTCCTTAAGTATATCAAAGATTTCTAAGGCGCTTAGCCAACTCGACATATGTGAAGAAAATTAGAGAAATAATCCAAATTAAAAAAGAATTCTGCAAGGAATTGCTGGGTAATTGCAAATTTGCAATATTTTTAAACTGAATAAGACTTTTCATTTTCTTCATTATTAATCGAAATATTTCAGATTCTATTCCAATTCAATCACTTAAGGAATAATCTGCATTCTTTGTCTAAAGCTTTTATAAGTCTTCATATGTTTAAAAGATTGCTGAGTGTCTTATAATAATTGTTGTTTGAACTAGAAGATTGAACAAATGTCCCTATCTCCACCTTGCGAATATCAACCGTATAATTCGACAAAACGCAGAGCTCTATAGATATACTTGCTGAAGGAAAACGATCTAAAGTGAGTGTTGATTTTGGATTTGAAAACTTGATATATATCACTCTTTTTCAATTTGAAATAGACTTCTTTTCATAGGACGAAAATAATTTTAAATTAGAACTTACACATTATTAAATATATTGATAATGTTTGTTGAAGGCGGTTCAAAAATCATTTTTCGTAAGTATTTATATAAGAAGAAATAGCTATCTTCCTCTTATTCAGTCTAGGGCTTAAAATCAAAGTCAACATTATAAATATCTGTGAAGACATCCACTATCAGAACGATAATCGATAATCCACATGTTAGACAGTCGAGTAGCCAGTAAAGCTTCAGCTTCGATCTTGAAAAATTCTATATTAGTTTGGGAGAAAGTAAATGCCTTACTAAACCAGAAAGCTAGGAATTAAGTGATATTACACTGGACACCTTCACACAGCTGTTTTGATGGTAACGACGTGAGGGACAAATTAACTGAGAAACTAGCATCAAGATAACCTTATTGGTAGTAGCAAAATCTGATTTCTTAATATGTAGTTTAATATGACTTTCTGGATATTTAATTTATTGTACAAATAGGGGTATAGTCTTAACGCCACATACCTATATGAGCTTTTAAGGCTGCCTCCTTATTTCGTCCATGATATAATTAGTATCAATATCAGATATATGGTACAGGACAATGTATTTTATGGCTTTGAAAATAAATGTAAATATTACACACTTGTGCTTCCAGTTGTTGCCTTAATTCCTAATGAATGTTAAATGTAACTTCAATTAAATATCTCTCACAAGACAAGTAATGGTATTGAATTCCTTTGGCATAATTTTTGATGAGTCGTCGGCAATTTGTGGCAATCCATAACTAGACGGATGGTCGTTTTCAAAGAATCACTTTTGTTAAAAAAAAAAAAATTATGGTAGCAAATCCTATAATGGTGTTTATTAATTTATACAGTTAAATGTTTATTTAAACATCCAGGAAATTTAAAATATGGCAACACTATTCTGTTGAGACTATATAATAACACCATACAATCACTTTTTGTGAATACAACGGTTCTTCTACAGTTATTTGTGGATTTTTACTGCCTCAGATGTGACAGTCTTGTTCGTTGATATATCCAGCAAAAGTATTTTCGATAGCTAAAGAAAATTCTATAAGATAAATTGTCATTATTTCATCATTATTATAACAAAAAAATGATTATTGACTTTAAAATGACTTTTAAATCTATTATGCTTTCTACTTAGGACTTAGATTTACTCACTAATTCTTATTCCTTTAAAAAATATTAGTAATTGTTTTTTTCTTCAAAAATTCAATGTTTTGTCGTATGTTGAGTATCCATCCTAAGACTTGATCTCGTGTTTTAAATGCTTTAGTGCAATGCAGCACTCTGGAATGGGTTTGGTGGTCTGTCCTTCCTCTTAACAGAATCTGTAAATTTCATCCCAGACGATTTCCAGGTATTGGTTAAATCTGTAATGACTTAATAAAATATCAACTCTAGTTATAAGTTCCAATAAGCGATTTAGAGTGTACTAAAACCTAGCAAATTTTCGCAGTATAAACTAGTTTGTCGTATGTTCTTGACGTGATTAGGAATGTGGTAAAACTTGGTAGATCTTTCCACTAAAATATATTTGTGGCAGTTCTTTATACGTTATTTGATATATAGAAAAACCCGGTATATATTTCTAGTATTATCGATTTTGTTGTGGGTCCCTATAAGTGATTTGGAGAACGTGATACTACACGTTTGATCTGAAGATTCTCTCAGCATAATCTTTTTTGTTTTTCTTAATCTTTTGTAATAAGTTACTTTTCTATCTCAAAAACTGTTCAAATAGATTTGTCTTTTCATTGGTTTCGATTCCAATGTGCCCCGGAAACCGTACAATGCATACTTGATTATTTTAGTTCAGTGTGGTAAGTTTTTCTTAACACTTTCTTCCTAATATTTGTAATTTAGACGGTTGTTAAGCAATACCTATTATTAAATGGCAATCTCAAAATTTACCATGTGATGTGTTGGCTGACTGTTTTATTTGACATATCTCACTGCCATAGCGCTACCAAATCACGACCACAAAATAGTTAAGCCTTCGCATCATTATTGAGTCGGCAAGTGTATCACTCTTATATTTAAAATATACTTCCTTATCACAAAAAGAATATCTTTAAATGGGTTAACTAAAGTTCCTTTGAATTGTTGTTGATGATACTTTTATTAAAGAAGTTCAATGCCTAACCATCAGTTGTTCAGCAGTTTTCAAACACTGACAGTTGTGGCCTCGGATAACCACAAAAAAATGTATTGTACATATTTGATTATAATTTTGTATAATTTTAGCCTAATTTTGTAGTAAAAATATCTTATTTGCCATATACACTGTCATTAAGATGCAAGATATCCTGCAAGTACGAAGGATATTAATATGCTTACCTATACAAATAAATGAGCAGTAAATTTCGGCGCCAGTTGGGCTCGCATACGAAATGTTTGATTGGACTGAAATGTGTGGAAGGGATGAAAAGGTTGTCACGTCAATACCTTTGCCCGAAATGAATTAAACTTATAATTACTAAAATTTTCAAATGTTTTTGGTGGAAAATATTTTGTTTAGTGCAGGGTTGGGGTGAAAATGGTTGACATCGAAGCATTTGCGAGTCCCGTCATTGTCATTGTTTCTTGTCAAATGCGGTGTGAGGTACTTCTTAAAATGTCTTTGCTGATAAGATAATAGAACTGCGAAAATCGTCCTCGTTCCCGTCCCCGTCCCCATCAAGTATAAGGTTTCGTTGATTGCATCAATATTTGTATTTTTACTATGTATTGTTTTGTTTTCGTTTTTATTGGGACTCTTTTTTTTCATCGTATTTTATGACTTCTTTGGGTTGTCAGTTTTTACTTGTAAAAACGTTTTGTTTAGAAATTTTCGTACTTAGATTTTTTTCACATAGTTTTTTTCGTTTGGCTCGATTTGGCTTTGTTTTCTGTCCCTGCTCATAAAATCCTTTTGTCTTTATGCGAAAAAAGTACACTTGTAAATACAAATTTCTAAACTGTAGTTCAACTATGTTAGCTTCTCTAATACGGACAGGAACCCGTGAATGGAGCGCTTAACTCTTTGTGGTGTGCGTGGCTTGAATGCCTTTTGTGTGAAAGTCTATTTACACCCTTTGGCTTTTTACCTTTATTTAGATTTTGTTTGCTTACCGCGTTTTGATTACCTTTGGCAACAGTGTGGGGTGTGATTTGCCGCACCTAGTAAAACTTAATTGCCATTTCCTAATTCTGTGGTTGAGTGCGACTTCGTGCTGTTGCCAGAACTGGCGGTACTGGTGGTACTTCTCAAGCAAAGATTTTCAATCGACAAGTAGCAGAGCATTAGGTTTGCTGCCTTTTCGTCTATTCCTTTCGTCTGCAATATCAACAGCAGCAACTGGATTGTCCTTGTCGGTTTTGTTATTGTGGAAAAAAGATGTTTTGATATACTTAATGGTTTTCAAATTTTCAGCAGAAAAGTCAAATTTTCTAAAGATTTTGTTATTTGAAATAAGTTGCAAAGTTATTATTACGGTGAAAGGATATGCGTATTAAAACAAGGAGAGTTGAAAATGCTATGAAATCGAAAGAAATGAGCAGCTCTAAAGGCGTTTTACTTTGTTTTGTTATTGCAAATTAAAAGGGAAGAAAAAAAATTAAAGAATATAATTAAAAATAGTATTAAAAAGTCAACGAAAATTCATAAGAAAAAATCGTCTGTAAATCGACACCCCTCGCATTTATCAGTTGCTACAGTGGGTGAAGGTATGAAAGAGCGTTTATTAAAATGTTCCAAATTAGTTTTCACCTAATTGGAAAAATGTTTTGCATATAAATGAAGTTCTCGACTCAAAAATATCAGTTGATTGCGTTTAATAAGTCCACCATTGCAGAGGTTGTTGCCATGGGTGAAGCGCTATGCCACCTTCAGTTGCGCCATTGTGTTGCTTTGCATCTGGCTGCCGCTGTCCTGTGCCGATATAACTTATGACCACACACACTTTATTATTATGCCGGCTCTATAATTTCTTCATAAACTTTTTCGTATAAATTTCTTCATTTTAAATTGCACCAATAATAAATTTCAAAAGCGACAGGAAGTGCCTCCTTTACACCTTTTCATCCTGTTCGCAATTTAAAGTTGACAGGCGTATATTATTTATTGGCATTGACCGCAAAGCCGAGAATTCTTCCCGCGAAGAATGCATTGTGCTTAAGAAAGAAAAATTATTCAAAATAATTTATTTATTAAATTTCTTTAAAATTTATTGAAAATTTTGTTCATTTGTTGCTTAATAATAACTCATATTTAATGTTTTCCTATACACAAATTCGGAAATATACGAGTATATCTCGTAATTAATTGAAATCTTTGGCAATTTACATTCATAATAAGTAGCAACAGATTTTCTTTATTTTGTAAACATAAATCACTTTTAATCGAAAATATTAGTCAATTTTAAATAAGATTAATTAAGAAAATAATAACATTTCTTACAACAGGCTTAAGTGGAACTGCATTATTGCCGTGATAGCCTTACGAAATTGAAATATGAAATAGATCAACCTTGAAGTAGAGCAGATCTTCCATTATATTAATTTATTTATAGAATTAAATATATATTTTAATTTGATTTATTTATTAACTTGTAGTAGGCATTTACTCAAAATATATCTCAAACAATCTGTTGAAGTAAAAAGACTGTGTTAAAACTTACTTTAACTATTATGTGTTGGAAAGCTTCAGTGTGGTATAGTTAGTATTCCAAAATAGTCTTAAAGTCTTAAAATCAGTTTAATACGTTTTTATACAATCGGAATTAACCCACTAAAAATAATTTCCACGATAAATAAAAGAAGTTGATTAACCCTCAAACACTTACATTTATTGAATGAAATTATAAGATGCATTTTCATCACACTTTTTTCGGGTTTGAATTGATCTTTAAGCTTTGCCCTTAGATATTATATTTTGGAACCTTCTCAGTAACACTGTAAGAGACTGAGAAAATTATTATTAATGTTAATACTAATTGGAACATATTCATGAACAGCAACATTGCTTGGATCACTTTTTGGGAATCTAATCTTAACTTTGATCGGTGTCGAGTCCAAATTCCTTTTGCCAGCTAAGTTTCTCATAGCCTGTACATTTAGTTTAGGTCATTTCAAATGAAGTTAATATTATTTGCTAAAACTTAGGTTTATTTACTTCTTCCATACTATACATTGTTCCCCAACAATCGTTACAATCGTAGTATTCTCATCTTCGTGAGGTATTGAGGCCAATTCTTATTTCAGAAAGACAGGTTTGTTTATTGATTCATATATTATTGTGTAGGGTTTGATACATCGATTTTTTTTATTAATATTAGTATTTGTTATTCTATATTAGTACAAGTAACTGTAAGAGATTCGGGTTGTTTATTTACTGCTACGGTTTAATGATTTAGGCTTAATGATTTTTATAGCTTAAACGATAGTTTGGTGTGAGTTTTTTGCCCACTTCAACGACTTTTTGGAAATATTTTGTAGACGGATGCCCACTGTACACGCAGACCGTGAATTTCATTTCTACATATTACAAAAATTATCGATTGTTTCTAGGGAAGTAGAGAACGGTTGATAGCGGTAAGAAGTTGATACAAGTATTTGAGCAAATTGTAATTTTGGACTCGAAAATTTTAAGTTTGAGAGGACAGGACATAAACATAGATAATGTTTCATTGTTTGATATTTGTTCAAATGATTTTATTATAAGATCTTTTCATTCAGGCTAATATGTAGAGGTGCTTGGTATAAGTTGGGTGACATGGTATAAGTATAAGCGACCCAAATTCCAGCTAACCATCAATAGGTACTTAACCCACCTATAGATTTACGAAAGCTGAGAATTAATTGCAGTCCACAATGTATTGTATTAGAGACCGTTCCTGCTAGTTTATTCTGTTCTTAGTTTCTTTATATACTGAAATGGCTGGGAACCTAATGAAAGGTTTCAACATCGTTGAATCCATCAACACAACTAAACCCACATCTGCATTTATGGACTCAATCGTAACTCAAGCATAATCCGCTCAAACAGGGCTGTTTATTAGGTATATTGATAATAATGTGGGTTTTGAGCAAATTTTCCAAATTTGAGTGACGATATTGACATCCTCCTTGCTCAAGTATGGTGATTAGATGATGATAGAATGGTGATAGAGAGATGGAATGGGAAGGGATGTCTTTAAATATACAACATCTAAATGCTTATTAATCTTAAAACTGTAATAATCTCTGGTTAACTATATCTTGATATCGGTTAACTTTCTCAATATCGTTTTGAATAACTTTACGATTGAAAATAATGTCTTAAATTTTCTTACCAAAAGAGTTCCTTCCTAAAGTAATACAATTATTAAATTTAACATACAATAAATCAATAAAATCTTATAAAACTTTTGTTCGAAAATTTGTAGCGATAGATACTCGCAGTATTGAAATTAATTGAAAAATTTCGCAATCTCTGTCATGAATAAACGTTTGCAGTTGCACGTAAATATCAGATTTAAAAGTGTGGCATGTATGCCAGAAAGTGGATGTGACTGAGTATATCACAAAATGGCAGCATGAATATGTAATGTAAAATATTTAAAATGGTCACCCACGGAAGTGTTCAACTTCGTATAAATTTCACCGCAAATGCGTTACACTGATGCGAGCTGCTGGTTTATTATACTTTGTGGCCAATGGATACGTTATCCGAAAAATTTGCATTCCGTACACCGCACTGACACCACGACTAGACATCCATGTACCCCTGTTATGGGGTACGGATGCATGTCTACACGCCGGGTACATCTATAACTTCCTTGTAACAGTTAGCCGCAGTTTGGAAAAACGCGATAGAATAATCAACCAATGTTTCCGTTGGTTAGTTGCTGGCTCCGCAGGTGGCAATGCAAATATCGCCACTGTAACGAATTTCATTTTATAATTTTGCTCAGTTACGTTTCTATCTTTTTCTCTGTTTTTGTAAATTTTGACCACTTCTATTTTGATTTTTTTATTATCAGTGAAACTAGATTGGCCGCGTTTAATCGCAGTTACAAAATTTTGGCACACGTTTAAGTTTACATAAATTTTTCAATTTCATTCGCAAGATGCTTTAATTAATTTTACATTGCGATTACAATGGAGCAGCAGTCCAGAATGTCCTTCGTATATGAGCAGCTGTAGTTGTGTGAAATTTTCATGCTAAAGTATTTTGTACACAGCATTAAAAAGC
Organism: Teleopsis dalmanni; assembly: GCF_002237135.1. Taxonomy (NCBI): domain Eukaryota; kingdom Metazoa; phylum Arthropoda; class Insecta; order Diptera; family Diopsidae; genus Teleopsis; species Teleopsis dalmanni. The sequence goes on from NC_051846.1 coordinate 14,123,606, forward strand.
AATATTAAATGAAATGAATGAAATTAAATTAAATAAAATTAAATATGTGAAGTTTTATGCCTTCCTAGCCTTGCTAGCCTTACTAGTCCGCAGCTTTCGGTATGCAGGATTCAGTATGCAGCATGCAGCGTGAATAATTTGCAGCCAATAGCCAACCGCAGGATGCCTCCGCAAAGGTCGTCAATTGTTGTTACAAGGGCTGGAATTGAAGCTAGAGTTTGAGCTGGAAAGGAGCACACATTATTTATACCCGATCGAAACGAGCATTTGGCAACGTTTACGTTTCCGTTATTTGTGTACGTACAATGTTGCCAACAATTCGTTTCCGTTTAAATGAATGCTGCTGCTGATTCGGTTCAATGCGACAAAATGACAACAACAACCAGCCACCAGCCACCAGCAACCAACGACAAAACACTGTCTACGTTCTTTATATATTTGCTTTTATGGTAATTAAATAAATGCAAATAAATACATATTTATTTATATATTTGTGTTTTATTGTTTTTTACATATAAATGTGAAATTTTTTAAAGAGACGACGCTAGTATAAAACTCTTCGTCATGCACTGAAATCCTTTTTTCCTGTCAATAGCATCGTTAAATGTTGCTTCGATTCAGGTTATTCAATTAAAAGTATTGTTCTATTATTTTCAACATTTAATGAAAATTTTTACTACACCTTTTGTACAATAGTTAAAAATATTTTACCATATGAAAAATTTAAGTTTATAAAAAGACATATTAAATGCAAACTGCTTCAATTAAAAAATTCTCCAAATTAATCAGGTTAAAATTTTTTAAATCCAACCGCAGTTGCAACAACACATAAAACGACAATTTCTCCTCTGATTTAAATGTTCAATAAAATCACTCATACGTCACGGTTCACAGTTAAGTCAAAAAAGCATGCATTTTTTGCATTAAATGAATATTGGAGTATGTTTTATTAATGGACTTAATAGCATAGATATTGTATTTTCAAATGTTATTCATATGTGGATATGTAAAATAGTCCAAAATAAAATTTTAATATTAATATTTTATCCTTTTTGTTCCAAATCATGAAATTTAAATCATTCATATGCATAATATTTATAGCATAAATATATTTGCTATTATCAGAAAGTATATATCAAAAAACAACAACAAACAGGTTGAGTACTAGACAGTAATTTTGTTTAAAAATCAAAAAACTGCGTTAATTGAAGCCAAGATATCAAGAATGCAATCACAGTACTTCAAGAACGATTCAAAATAACATTTCTTTAAATTTTTTCCTACCAACAGATAAGCCAACAATATTTTGGCAGAAATGTTTTTAAAGAAAGAGCCAATGCTATCAATAAATGGGGTATTTTAATATGCTCACATTGAAATAAATTTTCAATATCATTAGCTATATGAACTGTCACTCAGTTAAAATTTCAAACTGCACATTATAAATCCTATTACATTGAAATAATATGAATGACCAAGTAAATCTCTTCACTCTACCTATGCAAGCAGTTTTAATGCTGACATGTATATAAATGAGAAAAAAAGTGCGAGCTAACAGAACGAAATACGCAGAATTAATATCAATGATATACATAAAAATCACACAAATATATAAAACTGTTAGCTAATAGCACTAAAAATGTTCTATGGTAAATAAGTAACGTTTAGTTTGGAAGAAAGAAATGTTAGCAAATAGCAATAAAAATGTTAAATAATAATTAATTAAAAATTAATAAATAATTTTTAATGATATATATAAAAATCACACATAAAACTGTTAGCTAACAGCACTAAAAATGTTCTAAATAAGTAACGCTTAGTTTCGAAGAAAGAAATCTTAGCAAACAGCAATAAAAATGTTGAAAGAGAATTAACGCTAGTTTTGAAGAATGAAAACTTTAGATAACTGAACTTAAAATGTTGAAATATACTTAAAGATAGTGCTGTGTAATAGCATTAAAAATGTTTAAATAAGTATTATGTCACTACTGTCTAACAGCACTAAAAATATTGAAAACAATATAGTGAATTTAGTGAAATAGCTAGTTCACAGCAACAAAAATGACAACTAATTTTTATGTGTCTTTGAGGATTCTAGAACTTTGCTGCTTATGAAGTTTTTGATATTATATAAGTCTAATCAATCGTTCACATTTTAGTATTAACTACTAAATTTCAGAAAATGGAACTTGTCATAGTTCTTTAATTTCCCTTTAGTTTAGTCAAAGTATACATTTCAGTAAATAACTCAGTTTGAATTTTTCAGGTAAGAATTTTCAACTTTAAGGCAAATCAACCAATATATATCGATACATAGTTGCGTAAAGTCAGTAATTGAGCCGATTATACTAAAAAAGTCATTTAATCGTGACTTCTGGGACTGTGATGTGGCGAAAAAACTTGATAACTACATACAAGAATTTTTATTTGATTACGCTTAAACCTCTTTATATCATATTATCTAGGTGAGTATATTATGGTAGTGTTGAGCTGCACTGGCCAAGTGTTTTAACTTTTGGATCGTGGACCCAACACTTCTATAACTGCTTTTCCTCAATTCTGGAACTTCTTTTTTGCACTTTTTTAAATAATTAATTAATCTCAGTTCTATTTTCATACATAATCCATCGTTTCCATAACAGACATTTAAAGAAATTGCGAGTAAGATATACATTGCATATCAAATTATTCTTCCCTACGTAGGTGCTTCCCTACGCATTTCATTAGAACATTATGTTAGTTGAACAAAGGATTTTACTCACATCAGTTACATTCTTTAATCATACTGCCAATGTACACTGCAAAACCGTTTACTTTTTTCATGTTTCATTCCGAACATGAAATCACGTAGCAGTTTACTTAATATTTAATAGTAAATTAAGCACAGCATCAGTTTGTACTGGTGTTCCCTTCCCTTCGCATATACGAGAACGCATTAAGCGCATTCAAAAAAAAAAGAAAAAATGTAAGGGAATTTTCTAAATAATACCTTTAAGTAAAGTGTACAGGACAGAAGACGTTTCAATTTGTGTAAATTGCTTTTAAAAATATTTTGTGAAAGAAATTTGTGTTCTAAGCGTTGTCAACGTGCGTGTAATTTTCAATGAAATCAAAAAAGGCGTGAAGGTAGTTGCAAGTGTTTGTGACAGACTTTATTGTGTAACTCAAAAGAGGACGTAATCCTGCTGGTACATTGGCGTACTCATACCTTGAATTGCAGAGACATATACACCTCGACAGTGCCATTCGACGTACCATATTCCATATTCCTTCAACTGTAGCCGCAACTCGCAACTCACCGCTGTTGCTGCTGTGCAAGATGAAGAACACCACACACCGACATAGGGAATTTCGTCTTCTCCATTGCAGCAGAAACACGAAAACTGTTGTACGCAAAACATGCTACAATACATAAAAACGAGTAATACATTTGCTTTCTTTCTTCTTCCTCCATTTTTTTTTTGTTTTTTTGGAGCTCCGATGGAAGACATGAATGTACGTCTTTTGCTGCGTGCATGTGAATTTAGGCGTAGCTCTTGTACTCATGCTCTTGGCGCTGCTTACATGGGTACACTCTTGGCAAGAGTGGATGGGTACAAGGCAGCCGGAAATACGCTGTTACGAAAAATTTGCAACCATAATTCTACCGCAGACATTAAGGCTCCAACTACAGCTATTGCCACTGCCTCAGATTCAGTTTCAGTTTCAGTTCCAGCAATAGCTTTGGCTAGAAGCTGCAGCTTCAGTTTCAGTAGCACACTTGTGCAAGTGCGAATAAGTTTGCCTCCAGCAATACGAGTAACACGAAATTCATGAAGGCCTTCACGCGAGGGCAACATGTTAAACGAACCGGAAACATGTTACATTTTTACTGTACATTTTCCTCTTCTCCTTCTCGTCTTCCTTCTCTACATCTCTTCTCTTCATCTTCGTTTTTTTGTTTGCTCCTTATTTTTGTGTATTTCTAGTAGTACAAATGCTGTACTCATTCCTTGCACTGGTTCTGTTTTTTTCGTGTATTTTATTCCTTCCTTCAGATTGTCTAGTGATGACACCATTGTAGCGGACACTTGGCAAGACGAAGTACACTTGATTTAAAAAAGAGGCACAAGCCGTGGGTGGCGGTTGCCACTGGGGCCATACTGCAACCTTTGAATACAAAATCAACAAAAACAACAAGTGTTGAAACAACGATGCTGTACTTGTAGAAAATAAAATGCAACATTACAAATGCTCAAACGGCAATTTGTTGCACTTAAGCATGCCTGGCACGCCCACAGCTTCCTCTGCAAATATCGTGTAAAGTACAAAATTTTGTTGATAAAGAAAATTGTAAGTAAACGTAAGCTTTTGACTAAGACGTATGTGGCAGGGAGGTAAGGATATTGTGTATGGAGGATACGAAACGTATAGTTCTCTCAAAGTTGAAAAAAGATTCAATAGTGGAAGAAAGTCAGTTCGGTTGAAATATTGATAAAATGTGACAAATCAAAAGAATTTTCTGATGTTTTCAAAGTAAAATTTATAGATTTAATTGACTAAATGTTTGGTGAGTTCATTCCAATATGATGGACACAAAAAATTGCTGAACAAAGCTTGATTGATTCTGGAGTCTCGTGTTTTTTATATATTTGAGTTTCATTTCGCTTGCAATGCCTTGCAAAATGTTAATGCAAAATTTGCATGTAAAACAACCCATAAGATTTTTTGAATTTTTTTCCACTTGATGACATGTTTCTTGATTTTCAAATTATTGTTATTATTATTTTACATTTTTTCTATTATCAAATAATTTCAGTTTGACTCCTTTCCAAGTGCAGCAAAGCAGAGCAAAGCAAAGCATCTTTACGAGTGCGCTTCATTTGATTCCAAGCACATTGCAACTTGCTTACATTTGCAAATTGCAAAATTGTTTCTTGAATGCATCGCAGGAAGGAGTGCCGTAAGTATTGTAGCTTCCCTCGATGCTCACGTAAGATGTTGCACTTAGCTACATCAGCTCTGGCCAACCCAATCTAACTTCACTCAATTGGAACACGTGGAAATAATGAAATATGCAACGATTGCACCGCATCAACCGCAAAATCAGGTAGACCGCTGTTGTCTGTCTTGTCTCTGCTGTGGTAGCGTTCAATGTTCTGTTCTGTTCTGTTTCTGCCACTGCTCCATTCATGCTTAAGTGCATCCTTTGTGGTTGATTTCTTTACAGTTCCTCGAATATACATGCTTATGAAATTTTATTAGAATTTATTACAGTTTTGCTAATTTACAATGCATTCGAAGTGTTGCCACGCTTTCTGAATCATGTGCCATTCCATCTCCTTTTAGTATTTTATCTTATTTTGAAAAATTTAATTTAATTTAAGCTTTACAAAATATTTAAGTTTTGGTATAGAAAATATAATCACAATAATTATTTGTTAAATGCTCTTCAAAGAATTCTTGACAGATCCCTGAAATGTTTGCCTTGCTGTTCACTTAAAGATCACAAATATTTTGATGATATCGGAAGGTTATCTCAAAGATTATGTTCACAAACTAGAATAACTAGCACCCAGAATCGGTAGTGAAGGAACAAATATGAATATCTCCAAACTTACGTGAATGTAGATTAAAAAAAAGCGGTGATAATATCTCTTCAGTTAGAGGGAACAATATTATAGATGTATGTTTTTACATTTAAACATCATTGTTTTCACGGATGGTGAAGTTGGTATACGTATCATTTAGGTAGCTAATAATCTGTGTACCTAAACAAAAATGAATATATCAGTACGATTTCATACTGCACCATATGTGCAGTACGTGTAGCAAACATACAAAGTGCAGTTTTCTAGCTAATATAGTAACACATAAAGGACATACACAAATTTTAGAAATTAAACTTCGATACTACATTCACATTGAAATATTCAGAAGACGACTTTTGCAAAATTATATATAATATTTATTGTAACAAATTATTAACCACCTTGAGAATTTGGTAATATGGCGTAATTATTTTGATGATTATAATTCTCAAGTTGTTTAGAAATTCACTAAAATATGTACAAATTGTGGTTGTGCGAAACTTGTGTTCCAATTAGTTTAATGTAAACCTAGTATCCATTTTTAATTTCTAAAAAGGAGGTATGTCCAGCATGTGTTACTATCTTCATGCTAGAAAACTGCAATGATAGCGTGTTGCCTGTTTAATGCGAATATTGTATATGGGGTCAGATTTCTAATTCCACTACGCTAAAAATGTGCTTTACAATAAAAATAATTTACGAGTCTGACATATCTCAGAAATGGAGCTTTAGTAACACATCTTAGGTCTCTATAGTGTCGAAGGCCATATAGAAATAATTTACGAGTCCATCTCAAAAATGGAGCTTTAGTAACACATCTTAGGTCTCTATATTATCGAAGGCCATATGGAAGATGTGTTGGAAGTGTGATTTATAATATTGTATACGTTTTAAAGTTTTAAAAACTTCTCAGATATATTCTTCGGAATTACTAGCTTAAACTAAAGAGTTGGGTATTGTGTTTTAAATACTTTTTAAAATAAATAAAGATTAAAATATGAGTCAGGTCAAGAAGCTTGAAGTATATAGTTCCGCATAATTTTCAAATGAAATGACTAAGTCTTGAAAAAATATTTCATTTGCAGTTTGAATATAAATTAGATTCTCTGCTAGAGGCATTATCGGATGTCATTGATAATACATCATTTTGTCGCTTTTATCACAGAGCAGAATAATAAAATTTTGTCTCATATAACTACAAATACTTATCTATCTATTGTTCATTGTATCTATACGTTATTTATTAGTAAGATTTTATAAAAACAAATTTAAATAATTTTTATCAGTACATCTGTGCGTATACATTGGATTTATATCGTCATGTTCATTGAAGAAGACTTGAGAGCATTCCACTAAAATGGCAGTGAACCATTAAGTTCCATGATTTAATTATCGTTGTTCTTATGTGCTGTTGGATTAGTTTCTGAGGCAGTCAAATAAACGAGATAAAATCTAAATGAGACCATATTTAGTTGCATACGAACAAAACCCATAAAGGATACGTGTGCCTTTGCGATTGTTGCTGAACTCGTAGTCGCCATAAATTTGCACTAATTTTTGGAATTTTCAAAACCGTAAATGTATAAAATACTTAATTCAAAAGGAGTAGCTATGCAAAGCTTTCGAGTCAGTTGCCTCTGGTACATGTGTCTTATTTCAAAACGGTATTTCATGCCACAGCCATCGACCGCACGTACTTGGGTCCTACCTCTCGAGTAAGGCATACCTGCATATGTGTGCACTTGTATCTATGTGCGTTGTAATATATGCAAAAGAAATTGCGATTTATAATAATTGCCAATAAAGTCATAAACAGCAAATAAACGTCACGCAGTAGAATTCAGTTCAGGACGATGATAAACGGTTATGTATTTCGGTGTTATGATGCTACGGCAGATCCATTTACTCTGATAACGGGTTGAGTTGTTGTCTATGAGCCGATGATGCTGTCGACGGCGTCTATCTACAAATTGAAGTATCTTCTTCTTGGTGGTTGCATTCGTATGTGGCTTCAGCAAATTATTGATATGCCAAATGTGACTGCAAATAACGTACGGGTATTGTGGGCACGTAAGCTTTCAGGTACACGTACGATTTCAGGCGTAACTACATACCGAAGTCAATTAGCAGTTAAATTTAATTAATATTTGCACGAGAAAGTTGCAAGAAACTTTTAATAAACTTGCTAATGGAATTTAAAATATCTTGCAAATACGTAAGATTTTATCAATTCGAATTTCAAATGAATTTGGCGGACAGACTCTGTCTTCTCAGTAGCCTAATGAAGCGCATATGAAGCGCATATGAAACGCATAGGAAGCGCATAGGAAGCGCATACGAAACGCTGGCAATATTCGACAGAACTTTTATTTTATATTGAAATTAATTTTTACTGGAGATGTGTTGACATGTTGTCCTTGCTATAAGCATCGAGAATAGAACAAGCATTTTCGTATTATTTTGCCATCGAATGAAAAAATTAAAAAATAAAATCGAAATTAAATAAATAGAATTTAAGTGAAGGTTTGTGCAAGGATTTTAATAAATAAAACGTCACTTGTCTAGTTCACACCTTGCCGTGACGTGTGCTGGCATAAGTGCACTGACAAAGTCCCTTATTGATCCTTCGCAGGGCTACAGTTTTCCCTAATATTAACCAAACTCAGTGTACTCAGTGTGAGTGACTTTGAATTATTCTACATTTTTTACTCATATTTTACGTATTTATAGTTTTCGGTAAATAAATACATTTTTCCAGTTATAATTTTTAAGCAAACATTTTTACACGCCGGCATTGACATATCAAATGAAAAGTTTCCCGTCGAAGGAGCAAAAAATTATACTTTATCTGAGGGGAATTGTTTTCCTTCACGTCAGAGCGGAATGTGCTTGATTTTATTGAAAATTGACATTTGATGTGTTTGAATTGCGAATTTGTAAGTTGTTTAAAATTGCGGATTTATTTTACATGTGTGCGAATGATATTGAAAAACGAGAGGAAGTGAATTGAAATGAAAACGTTGACTTAAAATATTACAATTACAGGGTAAGAGGGTGGATTTCAATTGGGGGTGTCAAAAATTGATTGTCATATACCGTATGAGTACTATACGCATGATGAACTATACACATCATTATACAAGGACACTTATATTTGAATAGTTTTGCAGAATACTTAATGCTTTACAGGAATGAATACAGTTATGGATGTATAGATATAAGCAGATGGTGACTCCTCTTGTACAAACACTAACTTTTTGAGGCCCTAAAAATGAACCTATTGTAATAACACAGTTAATAATGGCATGCCTAACATGTATATGGAACTTAGGTAAAGGTGCCCTAATCGGGAAAACTCTTAGCAAATAGATAGACAGATAGCTAGATAGTTGCGAATGATGATTTGTCTCGCACAATGACTGTCCTTTACGGACCCTGGAAGTAAACCTGTAATGATAGCACAGTTTATAAGCGCACTCTAACGTGTCTGTGGAACGGTGGTAAAGATATACAATTCACAGTAAGGGTACCGGGAAACCTCTTAGTGTTGGATAAAACAGGTAATTTTCTTAATACCTACATATTTAACTGATATCGAACAGACATTTAAGGAAGGTACACTCTATAGTAGACGCACGATTTTTCTCGAATGTCGTGCAGGAAGAATACATGAGTAATAATTTCATATTTTTCCTCTGATCTAAAACACGATTGGTTCGCATGCCTAACCATGAGATAGTATACTGTCAGTATGTTGATTATGTCGAACATATAGTGGTAAGAGGTATTTAACAGTTGCTTAGTTCATTTATTGATCAGAGCCAAACCATGCCCCTGCTGTCACATGCCAAATGACATTTTTGACTATTTAGTACTTTGGTTTAATAAAAATAAATAAATATAGGATACATTGTCTACTATGATTATCTCTGAATCATTGATTTAGATTCAGATAATTTATGATTCTAAATTAATTTTCATTGAGATTATCATAGGATATGATTGTATATTGTCACATATTCTTACATATGATGAGATAAGTTAATTCTTTGTATATGTATCTCATGTTTATGTTAAGGTCTTTAAGAAGTATTTTACATAGAGATAATGGAAGTGACTTTATATATAAAATTGGGTTCAAGCAAGGGGTGAATCAGAAACTGGTAGAAAATAAAATCGCTATGTGAACTAAAAGGGTTGCTATTCATGCTGGCGTTATCACAGAACTATTCAATAGTGAGATAATCGTTAGATTGTAAGTTATTAAATAAAAAGAGCTCTTTTATCAATGTAATTATATATTCTACATTATACAGTGTGAAGGCGACAACTATTTCAAAAAGCAGGTATTACTCATATCATTAAAACGCAATAAAATATATCGATTTTATACTCGTATATATTTTAGAAGTATCTGACTGCAAATAATATATACTATATACAGAAAGTTTACATTACACATTTTTTACAAGAGTAAGTCAAGTTTCAAAGAGTCTTGAAATTGTTTCGAACGATTGGTGCTATGATTTGGTGTGATGCCGATGAGCTACTTATCTATTAAGAGGTGTCTCCCCACTACATAGTTGTTTAAGTAGATAAAAATGGAGTAATAATAGCATTTATTGAAATATTTTAAATAACAGATAACATCATTTATAAGTTGATGTTAATTTTTTTTAATATTTTCTTAATCGAAAGGATGTTACTTCGGTATTTATGACTACTTTCATCAATATTGCAATACATGATCACATATAAATATTTATTAAAAAATTTAATTAAAACTTAAATGTAGCTTAAAGTTATGAGATATGTTATTTATATTCATCTAATTTACATGAATTTAGTTCAGGATTTTTGCCTATGACTTATGGTTTCATACAATTCTAAGCTGTTAAATATTCTTAAGACATTTTATTAAGACATTTTCTGTCGTCAGCCATAAATTATTTTATTATTTAATATAATTTCAAGCAAACTGTTGATCAAGAATCTTTTCTTTTCAGCCACAAATACGGCACCTTTTTCTATCTTCTAAAGTAAACTATCAAAAGAACCAGCACGTCACAATCGAAGTAACTTAATTATATGGGTAATGATATCATCATAAAATGCTCTAACATCGAACGGCGGCGACTAATAATAGATTTTGTAAATAAATTTGCCAAAAGTCAAAATGTCAGTCGAATACAAAATGATACAATGAATTGCGTTTTGTCCAAACTAAAGGCCACTGCCAGGTCAACACACACCAAACATTATCCTGCCTATGTCCAACGTGTCTGTACGTGTAAACAACGTGAACGGCGAGGGCGAGGGGGAAGGATTTGTGGAATTTTATTTGGTGTTATCTCTAATATTTGCGCTAATTTCTTAATGTTTCACTTAACAAATATAAATGCGTTCATTAAAGTGAATAAATACATTAAAAACACCAAAAAGAAGAAATGAAAATTTTGACAAGTCAGTCTCGGTAATGAACGCACCACCAAAGCCTAGTGAAACCGCACCCACAATCCATACAACAACAACTCGGCATATAACTAGCAGAAGAAGAAGAAGTTATCTTTGTACACATATCAGACCTTCGAAAAGTGGGTAAGGAAACAATACTTTGTCATCGCAAAGCATTAATTTGTTATTGGACATAGAATGGCGATGCGTGCTGCTGTTATGAAAAAATTTAATTGGAACCAATATAGGAACAAAAATAACAACACCAAAAAATGCGTGTTAGAAGTCAATCAATTGGCAAGTTTCTTCATATTGGGTTTGTCCTTGTTGATGGCTGATAAAATTTTGAAAATGAACCAAAAAAATGCATTTTAGGCGTGTATTGGTCGATTCACTTCTATATATACGTAGTCCAATTTGGTTAGCACGTCTTATTTACAACTTGTAGATACGAAACTCATGTTGAGGAATTATGGTCATGTATCCATACATTACTTGTTAAATAAATTGTGTGCGGAGTGTCCGCAGGATAAAAATACTTTCATTAGATGCAACAACCGAGCAGCAACTTCAGCTCTTGCATTGCTAACGAGTTAAGCCAATAGCAATGTACCGCAAACAAAAACTGCGCCTCCCTGTCAGAGCACATTTTACGGTACACATTGCCGACTATTTGGTTATACCATAATGACATCCCTGACTCCAATTGACTCCAACTGGGAAACTTGGAAATTGTTAGTAGTACACATACGACGCGACGAATTCAACCATGCAGCATCCGCTGTGTAACTTTTGGTTGTTTTGGGTGCTCCGTTGCGTTGCTGGTTTGTTTGGAGTTTTTGTTGTTGTGCTGTGGAAGGATGTCGTTTGGTGAAAGGACTTGACTAGTATAGAATGCAGACATGCTTAGTGCTACACAAAGGTCTCTTGTAATTAATATTAAAAGGTTCATTAAGTGAAATGTGCCGATTTAAGAAACTCCAATGCGGCAGCAACAACCGAAATAGGCAACATAAATTCGCCATTTTCACGCGTGCATGCGTTTTACTTTAAGGAATTGCATTAGGCAAGTTAAGTTCCATGATTAAGTGTAGCAAAGACGTCCTTTTCTGTTTACTTAGGAAATTCATACTTGAAATTAATGCTTTCTTAACTTCTAGAAGTGCGCGGTAATGAGTGTCTGCAATTGAAATAGTACACAATGCTGTGATTTAAGTAACTGCCTATGCTGTCTACTCCTAACCTGCAACCCATTCGCAGTGCACACAATAGTCATGGCTGTCTGTTTGTTGCGCATATGTACAGTCTATCACCCTAGACAACAGAACTAACAATCAGGAATGCCAACTTGGCAACGCAAGTCAATTTTTTTAATTAATACCAACTCAGCACAGTCACGCTATCGGGGTCCCCAACGCCAATTTTAAAGTATCTCAACTCACCGCTACGGTTTTCAATGGCAGCAACGACAATCGTAAAATTGATGGTGTTGTAGATTGCAGCACAATGTTCCCTTTGACGTTATTGCAGATGATGATGTGCTTGGTCTTGGTATTGTGATGGTGATGGTGATGGTAATGGTGATGGCGATGGTGGTGATGATAATAACAGCAAAAGAGTCGCACATTTGTACATTGATAATCTGTTAGTGCCTCGAGCTTAATGCAGCAAAAACAAAGCGCAAAGCAGTTGAAAATGCGTGGCGCAACACTCGCAGGCTGCTTCACTCATTCACTCCTTCACTTCTTCATTCCTTCACGTCATTGCAGTCAGTTTCCAGTTGCGAGTTGCGAGTTGCGAGTTTCTAGTTGCTAGGTACTAAGCAAACTGAAACAAAATAAGTTAGCCAAACGCGCAACGTTCAATGTGAACGCCAAAGTTTTCAATGACTCAAAAGGAAAAATTATGACAGTTAAATGGTGGCATAATTCGCAAAATGGTGGCATAATTAACGTTTTATCTCCGAGTGCAAATAAATATGAGCTCGCGGAACCGTAAGAGTGATACGAGAATTTATTTTATGCCGCCACTCCGAATATTTTCTAGACATAAATCTATCGAAATTTCAGAGTAATGTCAAGAAGCGTCAAGGATAATGCTTGATTTATAACTTTTTTCTTATGAATAAAAGTTTTGAAAGTATCTTAATTTGTGCTGTAAATTTTAGTGAAGATCCAAATGTACTTTAGAGTAATGGTAACGATAACAGCAATAACAATTACAAAATTTTAAGATAATTATTGATTAAATATGAAATTCTTATGCAAAAGTAATCTGTGCGTAATAAGATATAATAAAACTCGTATTACAGTTCTTAGACGACCAGAGATATCATGATGTAGATACATAGTTATAGCGAAATATTCTAATGGTATGTCAGAGAATGTGGCATCACACATACCACAAAAAATTAATTGTTAGTAATCGTGTTCTTTTGGTTACCTAACAGTCAAGTAAACATATACTTAAAGGTAAAGAACTTGAAGATCTGTTTGGTATCTGGCAGCAAATGCGACGACCATAAGAGGCTTCGAATTGAATCCGACCCTCAATAAAAACATAGCTAATTTTATTATTACCATGAAAAATAACTTATAGATTAATCGCTTATACTGTGCGGTCACTGAGGATAGTCAAAAAAACCTCTTAATGGCGTTAAACCAATGAGACACTGTTGGCAAATGCAGAATTCGCCTTTAGGATATCCTTACAATTATTTCAACCGCATGTCTTATATATATTATTTAATATTCCATAAATTGTCTTTAATAGTTATTTTTTGCAAGCTTTTGATCGGCTGAATTTATGTGTAAGGACAAAATACCATTCAGCTAAGTTTTATATCGGTTAACTAACAAATCGAAGGAATGAAAAAAATATATTAATTGTATCTTGCCAAAAGTGACGCGTGTTATGACGAAAAGAAACTATTTAAAAGTTAGAAGGGTTCGAATAAAAATAAAAATACAACAACAAAAATTTTAGTTAATTTATTGAAATTTGGCGTTGTATGGTCAGTCAAATTTTAGAAAACTAACTAAAACTTTTGTGGTTGTCTTTTATTTCTATTCGAACCATTATTTATTCTAAAAAAATATCTGTTCAGAAGCGAGTGAAAAGCTGGTTCTAATACTTTTGGAAGTGCGAGAAAGTCGCACGTAGGCGTCTTTTGGAAGTAAAAATTCAATTTAATTTGAGATAACATTGATGAAATCTTAGCTGGTGTTCATTGAATAATGAAATGAAGCTCTTACTTGTGTATATAACTTTATTTAACATATTGTGCGTTAAACTGAATTATAATGAGATATATAGACCATAACTGTAAAAAGATTGGTTTTCTTCATAACTCTTGTAAAAATGAAGTTTGTTCTATTTATGTGTCTGTATGGGAAACTTACTTATTTACACAATTTTCAAATACTCTTAATCAATAGTAAAAATATGATTTAAGTTTTGTTCTATTTAAAAAACAATTCAATTCAAAACATATAGTATAAAATCAGAAATAACTGTACACATTCCCTTCAATACAATTTCATATTACTTAAAAAAAAAATTGTTTTCATTTAACGAAATGAATATAGGGCAGTATATGATGTGTAAAATGGCTTACATATATATATTAAAAGAAATTATATTACACTTAAATAAGTTTGACACATACATTTTATGAAGAAACTATGTTGAATGACATGAGAATTGTAATTACAATAATTTGCATAAATTTTTCAACTAATGATTAACAACGCACCTATTCAAAATTTTATATATATCTCTATTCATATTTATAAATTGAAACTGCACACGGAATTTATGATATAACTAAAATTTTATTCAATTTAAGAGCAAATGATACATTGATTTCTACATACAAATATGGAATATAACGTGTGTAGTATTGAACTTATAATTCTCACTTTCTTTATTTGAATGTGCTGCACGAAACAATTTGAGATATATACTATATTCTGTTAAGTTAATTTTTGATTTTTGCTGGGCATATGGTTTGAATTAACTCGAACCTAATTTAAAATATGCTTATTTCAAAGCGTCAATAGTTAGAGGATTGTCCGAATAAACAGGATTCTTTGTGGTAATTAACAAGAAAATAAATAATGTTCAGTAGTGACAAATTACACGATTTTAGCGGCCCAATGATGCGTCGAATAATAACTTTTTGCAGATGCAAAGTTCTTCGGCAGTTATTTGTTGATTTTGACTGACTGATATACCCACTCAGGGCAATTTGGTGGTACATTTCAGAAGCACCTACAATTTTATCATATTCAGCTATTCTGAAAACATTTTATATATCAAATCCTTTTTCCATATTAAAATTATTAAGTGGAATATTTCCTTTAGACTAACAATCTGGTAGCATTTGAAAATTACTAACATATGTATTGAGAACACGAACATATATTTTGTATTTTAATTTCTTTTTCGTTTGTCGCATCATTGAATGCAAAAGATGTTGCAGAAATTTTTAACAGAGTGGTACGTATATTTTGTCTAACTTTAGTGCTGTTATGCAGCGTTTGAGTTGTTTATGTCATTTAAAGTAGAGCTAGCTTACAATGTAAAGTAATAATGGTAATGTTAGCTTATAATGCATTTATATGTACCATTAATGTTTTGTGCTGTAAGATAACATTTTTACTTATTTTATTACATATTATTATATATATAAAAAAACTAATTGGAGCTTAAGACTTTATTCTAAATACATATAAATGAGCTAATTGGAGCATAGGACCCGTATGAAGTTTCACTATTGATTAGAATTCAATTATGATTTATATTTAGTTTGATATACTCGTATTGAAAATATATTTTAATTATTTCATTAAATGTTTTGCGAATATTTTTTTATGCAAGGTATTTACATTTTGTAATTTTAATACTTAATATAAAATATTATTCACTAAATACTAAATGATTTTATTTGCAATACCTTAGTAACTGTTGAAATTTTTACTTTCAATAATTTTTTCCATCAATAGAATGATATTTTTCAGCTCTAATATCTAGTGTCGACTATAATTTTCATTTATAGAAGTTGTGATCAATTTATGTCAGACATCAAAATCGGTCATTGTTAAGCTGAATGTCAATTAGCAAAAAAACTTACAAAAATGCCGAAAACCAAAAGCCAATTTAAAACAATTTCAATAGTTTGGATTCTTGACAAAGCGACCAACAATAAAACTGAGGTTTGCTGAAGTACTCATTCCGCTTCAGAACGCAAAATGGAGGCGAGTTTCTGCTATTCAAAGTAAGCCAGCCGAAAATTGCATACAAATATGCTGAATTGATTATAAACTTTCCGGAATATATTTGCTTTGGGTCACTTGGATGATGATATTAATTCAACAGCCACCGACAACCAACATAACAATAAAGCCAACAACGACAATAACAACAACAACAACAATACACAGTCGCTGATATAAATGCCAAAATTAACTAGTTTTCAAGAGGATTGGAGATTGAGGATTGGAGGATTGACTGACTCACTTCTCCAAATTCAACAGCATGAATCAACAATTTGCATTTTGAAACCTTTTCTGTTTCGAGTCCTATTCGGTTCTTTGTCTTGTTTTTTATTTCTCAATTTCTTTATATTTCATTTTATATTTCTCTATTATTTGCAGTCCAAAATAATAGCTGAGAGGTGGGTGTGCTTAGTGGGCGGCGGTATTTGTTTTTATGGTATGAATATTTTGTAGCGGGCAAAAGTTAGGCAGCATAGAATATAATAAACAAAGTTTATGCTAAACTGGTTAGGCTGAAGCGATTTGCTAAAGAAAACATAAAGGAACCATGCATGAATATAATGAAAAATAGAAAAATCATGCTTACAGAAGCCCATGCTCACACATAGACACACCAATGTACGTTCCGGCATAGAGGAAGTGGTGAAAATCACATGCAAATAAAAATAAAGCCTACTTTATGGCGCAGAAAGGAAATGTTTTTTAATTTTTTTTATTTTTGTTGCTGTTTTTCTATTATTTGTTCAAATATTTTAAGGCAAGAAACCAAGCAAATTCTTTAAGAGGCGTCATTAAGCCCCAAATAAAAAATGCTTGAGCCTTTCAAATAACAAATTTAGTCGCAGTGTTTATGTTGAGGGCTAAGTAAGACTTTAAGAGCGAGCGGGTGAAGATATGCGTAATAAAATAACATTTCTTGACTTCAGTTAGCATTTATAAGGCTTAGTTGCATTAAAACTAATTACTAAATATCTAGATTGGGTATATTGAGCTATAATTAAGTACTTCCTGTGCAACTAATATGTATGTGTTATGTTATGCTGCTAGTAAATTAACTCCTGCCAGGATGTAAATACTTGCAATAGCAGACGCCAATAGTCGACTTGACTCCTTGCTTAAGCGATTCGATTTCAGTCACATTCAGGGGCGTGCATTAAACCAGAGTAGGCTGTACCAGAGACACATGACAATACTTGTATTTTCTAATCATGGCGTATGACTAATGATGTTGTTTTCTTTGATTTCGGTTTGTGTCCTTGACAGTAGACATTCCTTCCCGCAACTGTGCCTGTTTGCTTGGCTTGGCTTGGTTTGATAAATAAAAATGGTAAAATCTACACATTTTTTCTTTTCTATAGCATACTCTTCTTATTGTTTTCATTTTCATTTTGATTTTTTCTATTTATTTAATTTTTATCTGTTTTTATAATGAAATAAGCTTTGCAAAACACATGTATCTCTCTATCTACATCCATATATGCCGACTTATCTTGCTAACTGTGGTTGTCATCTGCTTTGTTTTGCTGATATATGTTCTTTGCATGATTAATGGTTAATCTGTTTTACCCCTAATTCAAAAGAAAAGAAGATATTAAACTGCTCTCATATCATACTTTGGCTCCAACTCCTCAGTGGATTTGCTTTGTGCGTAATAATAACTTATTTTTAGATTAACGAAGCAAAATGTTATTTGGAAAAAATTGCGTACATAATTTGATTAAATATTAATTAGTTGCTGCCAGAAACCATTAACAGATAAACGAAAAAGATCCGGTAATAGAAATGACAGGATTCTCTGCATTTATTTAAAGATTAACTCAGTTCAGTGTGAAAAGCGTTTATTAATGCAAAGCAGAGCTAATGTTCAGTTTTAGCTTAACATTCACATTAATTACCTTAAGTTTTAAATTAAGAAGTTTCAATATCTCTGTAAATAACCAATTTTGAAGTGGATGTACTATTTCATCAAAGATGTATACTGTTCAAAAATAATTCACATATGACTCTTTTTTTGTTAAGTATTGTAATTCAGGCTAAGTCAGGTTGACTAGTTGACTCGAAAGACCCTTACTTAGACCAACGAGACTCTTATTGTTGCCAGTCAAATCAAGTACGGCTTTAGGTCAGTTGGCTGCTAATCAATACTGACTCTGATCTTCAAATTTGGTAGGACACGAGTTCAATCCCTGGTACTTGCAGTCTCAAAAACTTATTTACAAGAAATTATATACAAGAATTATTTTCAAGACCACTGATGATGAGTATTTGGCAATACTCGAAACAGCTGTATGGTCAGTCAAAAATTCAAACAATACCAAATAATTCACTACTACCTCTGTAGGAAGAAAGTGACTCCTGTCGACTCTGTCATGAGGAGAAGGAAACATCAGAACATATTCTATGTAACTGCCCAGTGGCGGCAAGACATAGACTCGATTACCTTGGAAGCGGAATCCTAGTCCCAAATCAAATAGGTAAAATTAAGCCCACAGCAATTATAAAATTTATAAATAGTCTAAAATTGTCTTAGTTGGGCCTATAGGCGCACAATAGATCTTTTAGGTCGGGATACTTAAAATAGCCTATTACTTATTAATAATACCTCTGTAGGAATAATTTTTGAAATAGTACTTAACAAAAATACTTTCTATTTGAATAGTATTTGAATATATTATACTATGGACGCACTTGAAATATGTATTTGAACTGCTTGGGCGAAGATGCTAATGCATTAATAATTATTTGGAAGATATACTATGTCTTTTTTCTTCTAAAATTCGTAAAAATTTTACCATCTCATTATATTAGAATCATTTTTGTGAAGCAAAAATTGAAATATAATTTTGTACATTTAATAGACTCAAATAGACTGAAAAAATACGTATATGAATTCTTATTATTGAAAAACAAAATGGATCAAATCGATTCATCTATATTCGTTTGATAGGTTTGCCTATTTTTCTTTACAAGGGTTCAACCTTGTGGGATCAAAAAGATGCTGAACGATACTGCTGCGTTACTTAACGTGGATCTTGTTGATATTGTAGTCCACACCAACTTGAAAAGTTGAAAAGAATGACTAAATTTGAAGTGTTATCCTTAACGTTTAGTGCTTGTCCTGGATCTGCAATTGAGCTGCTTTCCGATATGTCGAGGCTCTCAAATGATTTGAGCTGCAATATTCAAATTGCGTTTTATTTAAATTCACATTAGTACATTTCACACATCAAGTTATTAGAAGGTGATTGGTATCGCTACGTTTTCCGGAGCAGCGTTTGTTCTTCTTTGAAGCCGTCATTATTAAAGATTTTCCAGACTTTCAGAAACATTGGGAAAGGACTGGAAACGATTTCAGAGAGTACCCGTTGCCGCTAAGTATATAAGTTAATTAGAAGTCAAGTTATCTTGTGTTCTGGTCTGACTATCCAATTATCTGTCTCTGTGTTTATGTAATAGTATCCATTTTTAGCCAACTGAGGCAGTAGAGATATTTCAGGAAGCATTTGTGGCTGCTAAATATCTGTCATGTTGAAATTCATGATTTCTCGTGAACTGCTACATCTGACTAACTATCTATTAGCCTCTATGTCTATATATCTGGATATACTTTGACTTAACTGATACTATAGAGATAATTTCAGGAAGTACCTGTAGCTGCAAAGTATCTGAGATGGGTGGTAGTCATGCCATTATGTTTTTATGTCTGACTATTGTATTACTTTTTTTATGTAAAACTAATCGATCCGTTTAACAATTCCTGACGAAAATAAACTATACATGGGCTTATGAAGCTCTATATAAGTACTTTTTTTATTTCAGTCAGATCAAGTTAAAAGTGAATAATATAACATAATAATATTATGTTGGCTTCTGGCGAATAGTTTTTATTAATTAATTGTATGGAGTAGTACTAGTAACAAATAGTATTTCTGCTTTTCGAGGCAAGAATTTGATACAAGGTATTCCTGTGCATCTTAGATGGTAGGTTTCAATTCAAGTTTTAAATTCTCGGAAATTTTTCAATTTTATGTATTTTTGAAATTAAGCCAGCCGGAAATTATCACTTTTCAGCTGTTGGCAGAGTGAGTCTAAAAGGTTTAAATTATTTGAGACATTATCATCATTAAAACTTAACACGCCACGTTGACTGGTAAAGACTTTAATTTAACTTGCGCTTTCCTTTCCCCTTCCTTACCATTTATCAAGTTTTCTCCTTTTTTGCCTGTTGCCAACCGGTCTTAATGTACTTAAATTATAAACTTGCTACAAAGAAGGACTAAAAGGACGAGTTACGCCGTCGTAGGCACCGTAAAATAACAGAAGCCAAACATCAGCAACTGTCGACCTTAATCACATACCTGTCGCATGCGACAAGAAGTGACATTTTTCAGTTACAAAATATTTTGCACTCATTTCTGTTTGTTTGGAAAAGAAATCAGCGTTCAAATGAGTTTGGTGGCAAGGTAACCAGAGTGGAAGCAATCCATCACATCCAAACATCCAAAAGGAAAAATGAGCAGCTCCAGTTTCTGCCGCACATATAAACGAAACGAACGTTACGAACGATACCAATGAACTAAAGGATAGGGAATGCCAAAGTGTTGCTTCTGTGAGATATGTACATCTATATAGAGAAGGTAACGTCAAGGTTGATGATGATGAGCACAATGATGACGAGTGATAACAATGACAATAATGCTACTAGACACATTTAAATGCCTTTTAGTTATTGTACCAGTAGTTACCTGAAAAAATGTCATACAACTACGTCTATTTTTTACCTCATATTTTTATGTTTGCACTTTGTCATTGAAATGGGTATGACTGTGTTAAAATTGGTACAGGCAAAAATAGTTTGGCAAGATGACTGATGGAATTATTATAAGAAAAACAAAAATGAAATGAAAATAAACAAATTTCCTTCTAAATAAGCAACAGGAATAAATGGCAGAATCAAGCAACAAATGAGTTTCTATAAATAAAAGCAAACCATATCAATTACCTGACCAAAAATGCTAACACTGAAATCCAAAAATTTTGGTTACAAATAACTACACCTCTAGAACCACAGACTGGTACAGTTTCTAGTTTCTTAACAAGTTCAAGCAACTAAGGAGAAAGTCAAATCAAAGCACATAAACTGAAATATCTGTGCTGGGTAAGCTTAGTTGGTTTAGGGTTAGGTTTGGTGCGAGTAAACACTATGACAACTTATAGCAAGCATGAAAAAGGACGGCCTGTCCTCAATTGGTAAGGTAAGCAACTGCTTCGACAGACATGACACTCGCATTTATACGTCCATATGTACGGAGATACACTAACGTACACATCTGTTCACAGATACTTGTTGTACCTGTCCATAGCCTTTGTTTTGAGAACAATTTCAATACTTAAAGCATCATAATAGCTTCACCCGAACGTGTTAAGCTGAGTTGATAAGAAATGACAAAAACTCGTACAAACTTTTACTAGATAAACAAAAGCTCATACACAAATATTAACTAAAAAGCACTAAAAGTACTGTTATTAGTTCAGAACTACTACAACGTGAATATATGTCTTAGGACATATGCTAAGTGACATGCAGTGGCCTTCGAAGTAAAATCATTGGTTCATACCAAACTACCATTTGAGCTACACTTGAAGGGAATGCCAAGAAGAATTTTATTTCATGTTACTTAAATAGTTTTAGATTAAGTGTCAACTAAAACATAACGCAAAATAGTAATAATTATAAACTTTTAATAAAAAAATAGTTAAGGCAAAATGTGGGACTGCCTATTTTAGTAATGATTGGAGGAGATTTCCATCACTGCCCTGGAAACTAGAAACTGGATAATTTTATTCCGGTAATAAGGTGGAGAGAGTTGTATCAAGCAGTTTAGTACAGAAAGCATAAGTTTAGTTATTTAGTTATTGTAATAAAAAATTATTCAATAGGTTCCTATGCTTTATGTCCATTTGTTCTATTGCCATATGTTATGTGGAGTTACTTGGTTGGCTGTAGTGGCTTGTCAGCAAAAACTCTTCACATTTCTCTCAAGAAACTTCGATGGATAAGATTAGAGTCATATTGTGCAGTTCATATTTAATAAATCTTTTCAAAACAACATTATTTGAAAGAAACCCCGAAGGATAAGATTTTAATAATTTTCTTTAAAAATAAGATTCCTTCCAAGAAACTTCGATTGATGAAATCAAAGTCATGCTGTTGATTATATGTATTTTAATAGATCTTCTGTACTAGCCAACAGTCCAACAAATTGTCAAAAAAATTGTTTCTCAGAAATAGGATCAATTTTGTTAACAAAGTTGGACAAACTCAAAGAAAATAGCGTGATTTATTTTTATTTAAATTTTCTCAACTTTTTCAGTGGCTGTAATGAAGAAAATGTGGTTTTTCTATGATGAATTTTTATATAAAGCGGGCTGAAAGAACTGCCTGGTTAGCATTCTCTAAATCGGTGTCTTTAAAGCATTAGTATTTCACTTTATTTTTGTTTTCATACTTCCATTAAATATTTCACATCAAAAATGGTTTGGGTTCTCTTTTAAAGTAATGTATACTCTTCTGGAATAAGAGGTACTCTAGAAGGATGCAAAGTTAATAAATAGTCTGTTCGCTAAATTAATTCGGTGCAGAAACGAAAACGAAAAAATATAGGAAAAAATGTCTATGGTGTAATTCTGTAAAACCTTCTTTAGTATTTATAAAAAATTTGCATATTAATAGTAATAAAAAAAATGAAAGAACATAATTTAATAAAATATTTGTGCAGAAATGATCTGTTTTCTGTAGCACCGTCATACAACAATTTTCGAAATTAACACAGAAATGTGCCAGTTAACGTCGCTAAAATGAATGCATTTTAATAAATATTTCTATAGAAATGATCTCTACAAACATTTTAAAATTTTAGATTAATTTTACATATTAATATCACCGCTATACAGAGGGCATTATTTCGAGAATACTTTAACATTTATATCTACTAGGTTCAGTTTTTGGTTAAAATCATAAAAGAGCTTACGAAAGGCAGACTATTAGAGCTGCATAAGTGTCGTAGGTATAAAGTACGTAGGAATTGTCAAAATGTCAACGGTAGAACGCAAAAACACTGATTAGTTATGACAGAGAACACACACGGCAAAACAATAAAAGAACACAAACAACACTAGTTTAACTCGAGCACTAAATACTTCGCAAGCAAAGAAATTCAGTACAGTGCTCAATGTTTGTAGCTGCTGATATGAGTTTTCTTTTATATTTACCGCGAAAATCAAAATTTAATTGGTGCTTACGTTACCTCCTTTTTTTTACTTTAGCACAAATAATTAAATACAGTGTGTTTTTTCTAAGTTAGACTGATAAGTTTACTGATGTCTTACATCACAAATAATTTAGCCTTTACTTACCATTAGTATTGAATATAACTTTGCTTTGTTAAGTGAGTTGCATTTTCTTCCTTCTGATACATTTTATTATGTATTTACAAACGTTGAAAGTGTCCTTGTGATAGTATGAAAACGCAGTTGTGGGAAAGAATCTAGTACGTATTTCTCTATATTTACATAAATTTCCCATTATTACACGAGTTTCACTCTAGGAAGAAAAAATAAAAGCTAGTATCATCAAATGAAATCCATTTCGTTAACAATAATCAATGTAGTGTCTACTTTTATGTCACCATTGAGGACAATAACTTGTTACTTCAGTTTGCCGCTGTTCTGCTATTGTCATTAAGCACATAAATAAAAAAAAAGAAAAAATAATAAAAAAATAGAGACAAGAAAAACAATGCCGCATATCGTACGCCCAGTCGAACAAAATGAAAATTTTACTCATTTAAGTTTAAAAATGACTTCGCCCGTTAGAATTTACAACAAATACACAAGGTAAACAGCAACAAAGTAATAGAAAAGTTCCAGCAAGTAAAAGAAGTTCATGCCTTGCATGAGCGTATGTATATGTGTATGTGTCAACATGTTTGCATAGCAGGCAGGCGAAGGTATGCAACAGGATTTTCAAAGGCAATGAATCAGTCGAAATATGCTACGAAATGAGAAAAAGTTTGACACTAAATACAATGCAGACACACTCATTCACTCACTCACTCCTTCACATACTGGCTTACTCTTACACACATATTAACAAATAAAGTGAAAGCAAACTTTTGCTATTTAACATATGTTCGTATTGGTGTATGTATATGTTCGTGCGCTCTTGTGTGCCTGTTAATTGTCCTTTGTTGATGTGACAAATCTAAACGGGTAAACATAAACGTCAACAGAAATTCAAAATGAAAACTTTTCATTTTCTTTCGTAGTTTGTTGTTCTTTGCAAAAACAAAAGCAACGCCGAAATCAAAGAAATCAAAAGTGGGACAAATGTGCTGTGTGCTTTTTGTCAGCCTAATTTTGAATTTCAATTACAAAGTACACACAGGCGAATGTGCATATCCTCAATATTCCTTATTCGTTTGCCTTGAGAGAACTTGTTGGAAATTGTCTTGACGACGTTCAAATAAAACATTTAATAATAATTAAATAACTTCTATACAAAGTCAAAACAAATTTTATTTCTTTTTTCTTTTATTCTTCAAAGTTTAAAATTAATTATATTTTTCAGAATGCAGTCCATGGCACTTACAAAAAATGTCTTCAATTTATGTTAAAGTAAACTTTTTTTGTTTTAAATGCCACATATTATGAGATACTTTATTGCTAATATATGCAGTTTATGGCAAAGCTTTATGACATTTACAAACTTCCATTCTTCAGAGAGGTTTCTGAAGTGAACAAATGAACTAACAATTGATAAATTATTATTAAAATATTAGCATTATATATGAAACCTTGGCCCCATTAGAATACCATGACGATATCTTTAATTTTTTATTTTTTTTTGTTTGGTAAGAAGCTAAAATGCTTTATGCACCATCAAATTGACTATCGTCGGAATATTGTGCACTACTCCCTAACAAATTAATATGTATGATAGCGTCTGAAATACTCTCACTGTGAAGAGACTTGTTCTCCCTGAACCACTTTCGCCTTAGTTCGAACAGGGCCTGTTTTATGTTGCCATTTTCAACCATGCTCTTTTGATATACGATCTGCGTTCAGAGCAGATCACTTTTCTGCTCCACTTGTCGGTATCGTTATTAGCCAGAATTTATAAGTTTTTGTTTTCCCTTTGTGTAATCTCTTCACTTTGAGAACTTTAATCACATATGACTCAAACATTAGCTTGTTTTTGTATTCGCTCTCATTTCTTCAATTTTATTCTTCTCGGGATTTACTGATCCAATCCGGACTTGTGTTGCTTATTTTAGTATGAGCTATATAGTACAGAAAAAAAGTGCTCTGCGTAGTCACAGTCTTCGTCACCATTAATGCAAACGGGTAGATCTGCCTTTTCATGAGGTACAGGTACTTGCAAAGTGAGATAAGCCTCGGAGTGAGATTATAATTTGTAGATATCTTTTATCTTTTTTATATGTTTTATCTGTCTATACAATTCTAATGAACCGTCCGGTTTGAGTAACAAATTTTAAAATGTTTATTACATTAACTGTATATAGCTATACCAATTCTTCAAAAAACAAATTTTCTAAAGAGTTTATTTTGTAATAATCCATCGTTTTCTCCACGCGATAATCCCTACAACTGTTGCAGAACTCGCTGCTTTCATTCTGGTCTTGTGGATATCTAACGAACTAGAAATAAATTGGTCGTTGAAGTTCACATCTTATGATTTCATAGACTTTATAACTGCAATGATTTTTTTGTAGTATTCAGGGGAAATGAAAGATAAATATTAATATGTATTACAAATTCAGTTAGTCAGTCTTCTATATCAATGTCGGTGCTTCCTAAAATTAATCACTTTCCGAAATCAGGGTTAATTTTTATGCCTTCTTGCTACAACAACCGTTTTAAATACCTTTTTCGCTATACC
This sequence comes from Teleopsis dalmanni, assembly GCF_002237135.1. Classification (NCBI taxonomy): domain Eukaryota; kingdom Metazoa; phylum Arthropoda; class Insecta; order Diptera; family Diopsidae; genus Teleopsis; species Teleopsis dalmanni. The sequence continues at coordinate 14,149,870 of NC_051846.1, forward strand.
GTCGTCATTTATTCTTACGACATAATCAAATTAGTGAAGCCGCTGGATGTTAAATCGATGAATTATATCAATGTCGTGATAAAACTCGTACAGCTTATGGTTCATTCTGTTGCGGTAGTTGTTGGCAACTCATAGAGGACCAAAGGTATTCCGAAAACCTTTTCGCTTTCTCCAGACTAGTCACATTAATCGTTTATTTTCTCGTGTCTTATATGGCAAAGCATTTCAAATTTCAATTTTCAGAGTTCTTTTATCAAACATTTTTTAAATAAACTTCTGTTCATCTTAATCAATGTGCTTTAAAGAAAGTTACTGCTGTATCTATACTGCAGACTGAAATATGTATGTAGCTTTTACCTGTTTTTATTTTTTCCGGCAGGTGGAAAGCATCGAAAATCACAGTGTGATACCTGAACTCACAAAAATCTTCTCTTAGGAATCCAAAATGGATAAATTTCAGCAATTGAACTGTAAAGGTCAAAAGCTGAAACCCCATTCCAGTAATCGAGAGAAAGGCAGGCATTAAAATACAGAAAGGTTAGTATTTAGTCAACAAATATAACTAAGCCAACATCAAAAACAAATTTAGGACTGAAAGGGAGGATATTCTTGCTAAGTTATTACTGACTAGAATAGTTCAAGAAGAATAGTTTTTTCTTTTAACTAATCAAATTTTTAAAGCTAATTGCTGTTGTTATTAAAGTAAGGACTTAAGTAATCAGTGATCGGTGATGGAATTTATAATTTCTCTTTCGGAAAGTGATCAGTAATATACTCGTTTGTATTAGTACTTCCATGAAAATGTATTAAATCGTCTGGTGATATATGCACTGCATTCTTTTAATCCGTCTACTAAAAGAATGCTAGATTTATGACACGAATCTAAGGATTGTGGTTCTTCAAAATTTGTCTTTCCTTTAGTAAAGAGTAAATTTGAAGAAATTTTTACCAAATTCTATTCAATTGTTTATTACGGATATCATTATTCTGCGTACACTCAGTATTTATTTACATTTATTTTAATTTAAATGAAGTCTTACGTTAATTTTGATATGAGTCTAGGGTTAGGCGCTTTAAATGTTTATTATCCTAGGCGAGTGTTGCGCTTATCGGAATGGTGGTATCAAGGCAAATACCAATGAGATTAATATTTGGTTTAACATAACGAAAACATTTGTGTCGTTTAATAAGCCCGCAGATAAGCAAAATGGGAAATGCAAAATATTAAGAAAATACTCTGACGGTATGCGTACCACATTTCGGCTAAGACCGTTAAGCCCGCCACCCGAAATGCGTACTGTACAGATCTGGGTTATAACTGACAGCGTGCGCGATGCTTGACAATGATAATGAGCCGCATTACATCAAGTACACATACGACGCAAAGGGCGACGAGAAGTAATGATACCAGACACAGGCATAGGCACAGGCACTACCGTGGAGAGTAAGTAACGGGGAAGTGGGTTGCGATGTAAAGAACAAGAGTTGATTATGCTCCAACGCTTCGGGGTAATTAATTATTTTCAAATTAATGGCAAATTGTATGAGTTTAGCTCGGTCGTATGCATATATAGTATAAGTGCCTATGCTGGCGGGGTGGTGCGGTTGAGGCACTTGACGGCTTGATGGGTTGATGGATGTTGGGTGATGGGTAATAGCAAAAGAGGGGAGATAGTATGGCTGGGTGCGTTTTCTGTTGTAATGTTATGTTACTTTTGTAATTTTGTAATTAATATATATGTATGAGTATTTTTTTTGTACATGTGAATGAGTAAGTGTGTGTGTCTGCATAGATGTTTTGTGCCGCTTAAGTATAAGTAACACATACACATCTACACATATACACACACAAACGCATGAATACAAAATATTTTGCTTGTACTTTGCTTGTATCGCTTTATGGGCCGATTTAACTTGTGTAATTAAATGTGTCAAGGGTTGCAAATTACAATATTAAACATGTACGAGTGTGAGTGCGAGTATAAAAGCAGTGATAAACACTGTTGCATACATTTAGGCGCGTTACGAGAGTTTACGACGTTGTTTTATTCACGCATTTACCAAAGCATTTTAGGCGAAATCAAAACGGCTTATTCATGTGTAAGATACTCCACACTCTACGAATTTATTTGAGTTCATTTGCGGCAGTGTATTTGTGCATTCATTGGATTTTATTTATTTTATGTCACAAAAAGTGAAATGTTTATAAAAATTAATTTTAATATTTTTTAAATTAAAAAAAGTTCATCTATTAGACAATTTGAAAGTAAAATTTTTCCTGGAATTTGTTTTTGTTTATGAAGTCTTGAAGTTTTACTTTTACTTTCACTTTGACTGCCACTTGTTCAGCCTCATCTGCCTCATCTTCTGATGACTGCAAACATTGGCAATTTGCGCACCATTGAATTCAATAATATTTCATTTAAGCTTAGGACTTAACTTGCAGTTCCGTAATGCTCCGCCTCCCCCTGCAAGAAAGTACAAAGTGATTAAATTCAAAGATGTTTATCCGCGGCATAAATTTGGCTTTTCATTTTCATTTCTTGACTCCGAGTTCGCTTACACATCAGTTGTTCCTGGTGCTGTTGCTCATTTAATATGACAAAAACTTTTACCAAAACAATTTATTGGAATTGACTGCACCATCAGCGATTTAATATTAACGTCGAACACGTACAGCCCCCAGCAGTTGGTTCCACGCTAATCCATAGGGACTTTGTAGAAATTAGATCAGAAATAATGCCATATTTATTAGAATATTTAGCTGATTAATTATGCTAATATATTTTTAATTCATCTGAAGGTACCATAATTAACTAAAGCCGGAAAGTTTCCAGTATCAGCTCAGCAATAGACATAGGTGAAGTAATTTTGATTAAGTATACGATAATAAGGCAATTAATATTTAATTATTCATTTACTGAACTGAAATATAAAATTATTTTAACTAATTATTGGAGGCTTCATATTAAGACAGTTAACTGATTAGCTTAGCAAATATTATTTATACACGAGAAGGATGAAATCGGTTCACTGCATTGGTACGAAATTATATGAACTTATATAAAATTTTTTTATATTTTTGTTTAAGTTAAAATTGGGTTATTGCAATGATATGGAATTGTACATATATATTTTTACATATATATATTTTTATTTTGGTTTTACCAGTTGTTTATTTTTTGTTTTAAGTTTTTTTTTGGTTTTTGTTTTGATAAAAAAGAACATGTAAAGGTAATAAATGTTTTTTATCTAAAATATTGATCACCGTCTTCTATACATATTTTAGGTAATTTATGAATTTATAATTACTATGCTAACAAATCTGCTTGTGACAAACCATTTGCCGAGCCATGTTCCAACTTCAACTTCTGCGAGAATTAGGTCTATTAATGCGAGAAGGTGATAGTCAGATTCCGCCAAGTTTGAAGAGTACCGCGGGTGGGGAAGTATGCCACAATTTGATTTTAAAGTGCCTTTTACTGGTTTTCCTGTGTGAGACAGCGCATTGTCATGTAATAAAACCATTTTGCCATGACTTCTGATCCATTTCGGTCAGATCATATGTAGGCGTTAAAGGTTTCGTCAGGCTTCAAGTTTTCATAATACTCAATATTGCTGTTGTCCCATCAGGCACAAAACATTGTCTTCTTGCCGAAGTGATGCGGCCTTGATACAGTCAAGCCGGCTTCGCCAGATGAAAGACACGATTTTTTCTGCTTCGGATTATCAAAATAAATCTATTGCTCTAACTCTTCACAATTTGATATAAAAATTATTTTCTTTGGTGGTGTTGAAGGAGCATTTCACAAAAAGTATTGCTATTTTCCATTTGATGTTTATTCAAACCGTGAGTGGTCCATTTACTAAGTTTATTGAACTTTATTACTCGTAAACCTCTGCCGATTATTTCATATATAATGGTTTTGCCAATTGCTATTAAGTATGAATTGGGTCATCATGCAATCGTTCATATTTACACCTTTGTGGTCTATCAAACCGTTCACTGTCTATCCTAAAGAAATCATCACTTCTAAATTGGCCAAACCAGATCTCATCTTCTAATTGATGAAGCGTATTCATCATATTTTTTACCAACAAATGATGACTTTCTACTGCCTATGCAAAGACATATACTGTTTGCTATAATGACATGAAGTCGGACAATATTGTACGTCCCTTGTAGAAGATTGATAGCTTCAATGTTGAGATGTATAAAATTATATTAACAAATAATGTCAGTCAACTGCTTTGTATATTTTAGCTCCTCCACTACCCTTGGCTTATTGCTAGAAATGCGATTTTTCCGACGCAATGCCATAGCTTTGGCTATTTTAATTTATTATGATCGACCTATATCAGAATAGTGCAAATTAATTTCGCAACCTAATGCACTCGATGTGGGAAAAAGCATAACACATCCGTTTTTCTCTGCAATTTTGCCGCCAAGCAGACGCGATTAAATCAGCGCTACAGCGTAGCACAGAAAATCAATCGGGTTAGCGAAATTTTCAACTCGAGATACTTTGGTTGCGTAGTCCATCTGCAACTACTCACCCTAGAAGGCTAATGTTTCGCGCTCCATACTACACTGTATCTTCCCAATTGATGTATGAGTTCGGTTCCGTCGATTCCGTCGATTCCGTTTAGTTTAGCGTACGTATAGCACTTTCTTATCTGCTACCATTTTTTTAATTTATATTTTTGCTAGTGTTGTGATATTTTATGGGCGTGCCTTGTTTTACACCTCGTTTACTAAATTTTAATTTGATTTGCATGCAGATTTACTAGAAATTATTACTATCGCTCCGGTATACCGCGGTAGCCGCACATCGTACTCGAGCATAGTGTGCTAGGTGCTGTTGCCTACTCACACATGAGTGTTGGTGCTAACGGTCGACTGGCGGTCGAGCCTTTATCACATCAATTCAATCTTGACGCGTTTCTTGTGCGTTTTTAAATTGTCGGATTGAAAGTAATTATGTGGGAAAGCCCATTTTTCGCACGCACATTTCACTTCACTTGACTTATATGCCCAACACTAGTAAATATGCACGCGCACACACACACACACACACACACACACACACTTGCATGTTAATGGAAATAGAAATAGCATAGTTCGGGCCATCGTTTGCACAGATAACACATTGAATATATTGAAAATAGTTATCTAGTACGACTACTTGCTTAATTACAGGGTGCGTACGGTTAAACACCACTGACCATTGTGGCCACTAATCGCTCTAAGCGGCGTACGGAATCATCACTTCCTGCTGGCAGAACGGAAGTGCGCTTACTTACTATTAAGTCCTGGTCATATCATGTGTGCTGAAATCAGCAATTTAGTTCCATTTAATTTGTTTCTTTTATTTTTGTAATTGTAAACCTGCGTAATATCACTTGAATAGTCTTGAATGGTATCTAATTTGCATAACACTTGATGGTCGGTTGCTAGGACGCGGACTTGTATGCACTATTCTGCATATCATTAAAACCATTGAAACATTTTAACATACACATGCAGCTTAATTTGAATAAGTTAGGATCCTTACTAATAACAGGCTCGCGGGTAGCAACAAATTAAGCTAAGTACTGCATTAAGTTCAGTTTTTCATTTACTAGATCCTGTAAAAAGAGAAATAACTAAAAAATGTTGGTTTAGTTGAGCTGCTTTTCTTTAAATAAAATTTGTAAATGTCGTTTGCAGGTCACTTAAAAGAAGTAAGCTGGATTTTTTCCATTACTTTTATAGTTCTCAGTGACTTTAGGCAAATCCTTTCCGGCCTTTTCGTCCTTGTAGGAATACAATACTATGTTATTCGAAAATTTATTAGTAACCTAAATACCTCATTACCACTAGGTCATTAAAGATTCGTTCTCAGAAAGTGTGAATTTTAGTATATGCATTTGGGAAATATCAATCAATATCAAAAAAAAAATATCAATCAAACACCTTACTACCATTAGGTCATTACAGATTCGTTCTCAGAATGTGTGAATTTTAGTATATGCATTTGGGAAATATCAATCAATATCAATCAATCAATATATATATAACAGCATTATATATTATATAATCTTTCACTAATTAGTATTTAGTCTGGAGGTGAGGTTCTACATACCTACATCCAAGTGTGTGTACAAACAATCAATTCTTCTCTTTACTACCTTAGGGTGCCCATACGAAATGTATGTGAAGCTATGTGGCTTTAATAAGTATCTCAAGCCACACAACACGTATTGCATTAGAATTATTGTCCAAGATGGTTTCCAAATGTGTGAATTTACTTTTTGATTATTTGTCACTATTAGACTTTTATGTGTAAAGCTATGCTAACACATATTGTGTTTATACTAATACTCCATTAGGTCTAAACGTCTTAAGATAGATCTGTTAAGTTATACTCTAGCCTTTGGTAGCTAGACAGGTCATTAAAAATATGGAGATATCGTGGTGAATATTTAGTTTTTTAACGTGATTATCTGTCATTAAGGTTTAAAATCACGATGTTTTTAACACACTTGTCGATATAATGCAACGATTAACGCCTCAAGAAACAATATGTTTGATTAAATTTCATCCTTGCGTAGAAAGCGGGTCTCATTTAACACCTTTACTGTTGTTTACAGCACAGCATCCAGTGGTAAAATGCAACTCTCAATCGAACGAAAGTAATGAACACAGTTATTTTCTCCACATGTTTTAACCATAGCCACAACGATACTTCTATTAAAGGGGCCAATTTCAATTAGGCAGAACTAATGCCAAAGTTTTGGGCGCTAACGACCGTGGCACCATATTTGCACCTCAGGTTGAGTGCTGTTAGTAAAACTCACTCACTATGATTCACACTCCAAACAGTATCGGGTAGTGTCTACTCGAACCCTTCCGGGAAAGGATTTGGAATGGTAATTCTTCTCCCGCGGTAGTAGGTATAGTGATAGTCAGAATTATAGCGAGTATGAATCTACTTAAAGCTACGTTTGTGTCCGCTTAAATTATGGATTAATGTGGCCGCTCAAAGTGTGGGTGTACTATTCAACTAGAATACTTGATGACCAGTATTCGGGGACTGTGTCATTGATTGGAAAGTCAAAACTTATTTTATTGCTTAAGTGTTGGTAGTTGTTTTTTCAGATTTATTTTTGGTAAAAGTCGCTAAAGTAATTTAAATATTTGTTTTTTATTTAATATTATTAAAAGTCAATTTAAGCAAAACCGCGACGAGAGAAAATTATTAATATAAGTTTTTGCAGTGTTCATTTTTTCAAAATTTAAGAAAAATATTTTTGGAATAAAGATGTTTAAGATCTACTGAACTTAGGGTAAAGACATAAAAATTGTGATACAAATGCATGCATACTTTTTCCTCCGCCACCATGCTGCGGTACTTCTTTCCTTGTACTTTGCTGCTACTTTCCTACTACTTTTCTACTACTATTGTGTGAATAGTAAGAACAAACCAAATATTTGTGCGTATGGAGTAATCCATTTTTGTTACATATCGAATTTCGGCCGTTTAATATTTGCCAAAGAAAAGGACAAAAAGCAAAAAAGAATGTTAAAAATAAGAAACATTACCGTCCCCAACTCCAAAATCTAGATAGACGAGGAGCGCAACAATAGAGCCAAACTAAAAGCATACAAAGCGGACGCCACAGTTCTACATTGTGCGCTACCGTTTAGTGTTGATGCTTCACATTTCTTTTTTCACAAAAAAAGAAAAAAAAAAAAATAACATGAGGAAAAGAATAGAGTGGCCACAGTACCAAAATAAATTGCCAGGAGAATGAGTGGCCTAGCGGACCATGTGATGCCCGTTGGTGGTCAATAGTAAGTGCGATTATGCCTTGTAGTGAACATAAACTTGAGTAAACGCTTGGCAACTCACTTGTGTGGTATAATAGGACATCTATACAACTGCATAGAGATGCTGTTGGGATAGTGGGTTGGAGGTATGGTGGCATGGCGGCATGGTGGTATGGCAGACGAAATAAAGTGCTTGAAAAATGTATTCATGTGTGCGGTTCCCATAAACGCATTTTATGTTTATATTTCTGTTCTTTGCCACTGTTGCTTTCATTATTTCGGTTACGCTACTGTCAGTGTTTCGTTGTTGTTGTTATTGCTGTTGTTATTGCTGTTGTTTTTGTTGGTGTTTTTGTTTCTGTTGTTGCCATTACCATGTTCAGCACATGTTGTTTGTGTCGTCTGATTAGAACGTTGATGCGCTACATTGGTTATAATCACACTCAGTTGATTGTAAGAATGTGGTAATGGCATTTATCGAAGCAGCACTGCGTTTTGTGGGGGGAACGCAGATGAGATAATAGCTTCGATTTAGAAAGCAGGAAACATAATAATCAAATTTTTTCTATTGAATTGTGTTCCCGTTGTTCTCTTCTTTATTTTCGCAAAACTTAAATTTTTTTCTATTTACATTTTGAATAGAAAACAAACAAACTTAAAATTATGAACCCAACAACAAATTTGAGTATTTTGCACTTTCCCTTTGTGTTATGGTAAAGTGCAGCGTTAAAGATATTTTGTTTAAAATCGGATATAGCGCGCTCATCGGATCTACAGCTGCGTGTACAACAAGTTGCGATGTATTTCAGTTCAAGTGGCAGTTATGATGTCCTTTGTCCCTGCTTTTTCCTTGCGCTATCGATGCGTTGTCTGGTAGCGCATAAAATATTTAGCTTATATGAAACGCGTACGAATGTCATAAATAGTTGGCGCTTTCACTGCAAGTGTATCGACATTCAACCGACCCCACCTACAGTTCCACTTTACTCCCCAACCACTCTGCTCTAATTCTTCTTCTGTGCGGTTGTTTTTTTGCGTTCGATAGTTTTGTGTGTGTGGACAGGACACACAAGCTGATAATGCTATCAGCATCCTTAATGGATTTCTATATTTTCGATTTACGTTTTGATTGCTTTGCGGTATTAGATTTCGTTTTCACTTACGTACTATATAACTTTTTTTTCGTTCCGACTAAAATCTGCCTTTATAGCAACAGTTTTTTTTTTGCTTCCCTCTGCTTTGTTTTTATAACGCATATATTTGATATCTAAATACGTATTGATTGGTAAATGGAAGGAGGGGAAAAATTATTTTGTTCAATATCACTAATGCTTTCTATTAGATATCATTATGACTGCTATACGTAAAACGTTTTATCAGCTGTGGAATTGCGCTATAAGGCTATTACAAAACATCTCAGATAAGAAAGCTTTAAGAATAATTTAATTTCAGTGAATATGAGTAAAAGTGAAACTTTTGTTTGTGCTATAAGAGAAAGAGTTAACGGGGTAGTGTGCAATTACACCGATGCTTTAACAGTTGCATGTTCTGACAAGTGAAGCATGCAGGAGTTGTTATAATGAAAATGAAATTGAGCCATCTCATCTCATCAAAGTAGGAAAGAGATGTCTGTTCCCTTTACGACTATATGGATTAAGAATTTTTTTGAACTTAATAATTTATAAATACATACATCGAAATTTTCTTAATAAAGTCCAAACCATTCTGTGAAATGTTTATCTGTAACATAACTACCAAGTACATGAAATATTCGAACTTACAGTAATTATTAATAGATTTTGAAATATAAAGAGTGCAATACTCGGTCATTTTTGTTGTTTGAATTTTGTGATTATCAGAATCAAAATATATTTTGAAGGTCTTTACTAGTCAAACTTTATATTTGTGTTGGAATGTTAGACTTTCATGTTTTTGAAAATTTTTTTTGTAAAATAGATGAAACATTTTTTATTGGAAAAACAAAAAATCCTTTCATTTCAAAGCAAGTACATGAGACGCAAATTACACTATTTCTCATAATAGACCTTGTTAAACAAGGTATTAGACTTTGATTCGACAAGTCTTCTTAAGTCAGCTTTGTCGGGCAAGTGAAAAACAGTCTCCAAGAGATTGGGGTCGTTCCTTTGCGTTCCTAAACAAACACATCAAAAGTGTTTTCAATGTTTATTAATCGTGGATTTCACCGTCTTGGTTTCGATTGTTATCATGCTTGCAACGCAAAGCATCATTAAATTGATTCTGTTAGTTTGTAAATAATTTACTGATATCAAAGAGTGCAGACTGACAACACTATATGAAATAGCCTCATACTGCTGTTTATATTGAACACATTCTTCTACGTTTCGTTGTGTAAAAAATCTGTTGGTAAACTTAAGGTACACTTAAATCCCAATTGTATAAAGGATACACAAATTCAAATTATGTTTTTAAGTGCAAATATGAAGGGATCAAATCGTGTTATATAAAAGTATCTGAATTTCCTTACTTATGGTTCGGCTTATTTAAATTTGCACAAATTATTTAATATTTCTAGTCGATGACAGATAAAATAATTTCATTTCAGTCGACCAAACAAATTCGGGCCGTAAGCGTGTTTTGCTCCGATATTCGAAAATAATGCAAAAATATAAAAATAAAATAAAAACTTATGATATGTAAAAATTATCAAAACCAAAACAACAAAGCTATTTGGCGTAATTTCGCTATTTCCATGAATATTGTTTGCATATCTTAATGGGGGATCTATGCTCTACAATCGACCACGCACAGCCTTCACGAAGCACCGTTCATTAAAGGCTCATGTCGTGGCACATTTTCACTTCGACCAAGTGTAGCGTTGGCAATAGTTAAGATTAGAAATATTCATAAAATTCCGCTTTAACGCAATTTGTGCCTTCAAGATATTAACTTTTTCCAAACTAAACGCACGCTTCGGCAACGACAACAACAACTACAACAACAACGACAACAACAAATCTATAAAATCTGAACATTTGAAATTTGAAAATTTTAACGTTTGCTTTCCAATTTACGCGTTGCTCAAAACATTTTTCGGTGGTTCACAAATATATGAACTATTTAGATACATTCAAAGTCAACCATAATTACTAGTACGGGTTATGGGCACAAATTTGTTTGGAAATTATGTCACTATTTGTGCCTAAAAGATACTTAATGATATTTCATATTTAAATGATATTTCATATAGAAGACACACTTACAGATATATGATTCGATCTAATATTTAGTATAGTATTAGGTTCTTAATATTTTCTCAATCGAAAAAGAAATTGAAGAATTGTGTAGATTTAAGGAGCGACACTATATTATTCCTAAAGAAACGGTCTTAGGCTATGTTGAAATGGATGTTAAAAATATTAATAATTCACCCTTACATGTAATTACATTTAATTCAAATCTAGATATATAGTTTGCTTTATAATGGACTTGTAATGATTTTCGGAGCAACATATCTCATAGCAGTGTAAATGTGCAATTATCTAACAGACATCTTTTCCAAAAAAAATCGGGTATCACTTGCAACCAGAAATGAAGAGATTGCAAGAAAGAAAAAAAGTAGAAACAACTGAATACTTCGTTTGCAAATGGTCTTAGGTCTATCAAGTTCCAGACATTTCCTTATGGAAGACTACGGTCTAATAAGTTTGATGGACATTTGAAATATAGAATTTTCAATAATAAACTTCACTTAACATATAATCTTAAATCAAGATGAATTTTAACAAAATGTTACCTATCCGCTACTTAACATACCGCCGTTAATCGGATGTAAACTAGGTTCTCTAACCTTACCTTATCGTAAATTAACAACTGACCGTGCAAACAATTGACCCTAACAAATAAGAAGACATTCATCATTTAGAATGAAGGTCAGATTATTTATTATTGTGAATTTTCTAACATCAAATGGATATTTCAACTCACAGGCCGATATTTCCTGGGTCTGTTATCATTGAAAATATATATATACTTGTTATATGCTCCTAAAAAGAAATATATGATTCCCATTATGTCCTAACAACTACTTAAGTAACGTTATTGTGGACTACATAATAACAAAATGAGTTTAGAGCCCTTGGAGCCCTTAGAGCCCTTATTCTCCTTCATGAATATTCATGAAGGAGAATAATATACTTCTTTTTGAAAAAATTAAGGATCCGTATAAGATCCGTATAGTCTTTTAGATAAGATCTAGATCTATAGTCTTTTAGAGACAACGAAAACATTATACTCATGTGAGCAATGCTTCACCGGAATTTTTAAGTTCTATTGTATTAGTCCTGTAGAAAGGCTTCTGTTCGGATCTGAATAACTTGAAGCTTTTCGAAACCTCTCTAAAGGTTTCTGATTCCGAACTTCATTTACTTCAATGGTAGTCACCATAAATAGGTACTGATGTGTACATTTCTTGAAAATCCTTTACAAAGTGTTGATGGCTCACCTACTCTGTACCAGTGTTAACAAACCTATTTGTGCTCTTAAGTAATTTCAATAAACGAGAATTACCGAATTTGTAGAATTTCCATTTCTGCCAATTTCATATGGATTTTGTTTCTGGTATTTCCATTTTTTCCTTTTAGAGTGCCTATTTCTGTTTCAGCTTCTGGGGCAAATGAAACTAAAATTCGCCTGACCAGAAACGGATTTTCGTTTCGGTCAATTTAATTGCCGATGTTATTGCGGTAAACGGATTGTGTCAAAATGCACTAGAATCAAAATCAACAGCAACAAACAATAAAGGCAATGGTATCAGGAATTGCAGTACTTACAAAAACAGCAACAATTATAACAACAACAACAACAACAATAGCAGCAATGGTAGCAACAACAACAAATAGCAGCAGCAATATCGATGGATGGTCGGGTCATAAAAGGAGTAGCAGCAATTGGAACGTTTAAATTGCATTTCAACAATTGTTGCGCTCAAACTCGTTTGAATTTGCGAAAAAGTAAAATGCACCAAAAAACGAGAGATAAATCAATTATTGTCCTGGAAGATAGTCGGTGAAGAGGTGAAGTACCAAGGCACTGAAGTCCAAAACAAGCCAAAGTAAAGCGGGTCTATGAAGCAAAACGAAACGAATCGAATGCAGCAGACATACTTCGAACCAAATGGAAAAAAATTGAAAGAAAAAAAATGCTTGTAACGAAAATTGCCGCAGTCAGCATAATTTAAGGTGGCACAAAAGGGCATAAAACAAGTCATGTCCGTGTCCGAGTCCGTGTCTGTGTCCGTGTCCAAGTTCCGAGTCTATGCCGTTAGTGTAGTTGTGTTTGCGGTGGGGCAGGACGACACTTGTCTGACTTCCTGTTGAATGGACATAATTCGTTTTCGCTTTTGTGTGCATTTTAAAAGCCCCAGTCCTGGTCCCATTGTTGTTTTTGTTGTTGGTATTGCAGGAAGAATATTCGAATTAGACGTGCACTGGCTCGTCGGTCAAATTAAATCAGCAAATGCAGTTTGCGGCTTTTAAGCGGGAATTTCGATTTTGGAACAAATGCCATTGGTGTGTTTGCCCAAATGGACATAACTCGCCAGGGCTTAGTTGGTGGTGCGGGAAAAGCACTTTATGATCTTTCAATGTCAAAATGAAAATTTTCTGCTTAATTTAATTGACAAACTGAATGCGGTCTTTTTCGTTGTGCAATTGATACATTTTATGCCTAAAAGCCAAAAAACAACTTCATAATTCTCAATTTAATTTTCAAAAATACAAAAGTCTGAGTGAAAATTTTAACATTTTCTCAAATAACAAAAACTTTATATATATCTATATATATCTGCTTATAGTGCAAAATAAATGAACAAATTTGAAAATAATTTGTTAGCAGTTGTAGCCTTCAGTTTACTTGGTAAATTGCATTGTTGGTTTTTGGATAAAAAGCAAAAAATATTAAAGATATCAGTAATGAATAAATAACTCCAAAAATCAATTTCGAATCAAAAATTGATTGATTTGCTGCATAAGAAAGTCGGTCTGCAGCGCAGCACCGTAGCTATTAAGTGAAAAGATAGATCTTCTATAAATTGTGAAGAGAAAAAATTGATATAAAAATTACAGTAACACCCCCGATTCGCCAAACATTCATTTTTCATATGAACGTGTGTGGGTGTGTAGGTGTGTTTGGCATTTGTACAAATCAATTTGAAATACAATTTCGTATTATCACAAAAGCCAAATGGAATAGTGCCCCACTGAAATGAGATACATGAATTTGTCGCAAATATGAAATTAAATAAAGCAGATTACCGCCAAGGATGCTGCTATGATTGGAGAGAGTGAAGCCGAGTAAGTCAATTATGGCTTCATCAAAATAAGAAAATCTTTAACGTTTTCATAAAATATGTGGTTTCACTTTTCATAAACAAAAATAAACGATTAAGAAGGCTTTCAGAGGTTATTACATATGAACCGCATCAATCAACATTTAAATGCTCTGACAGCTGGGTTTTAAAGATTGACTGCATTCGTCATTATGTGTGTTAAGAACTGGGTTATTTAGTAGGATTTGTGTAGACAATGGACATGGCAATCAAATACTTCATTAACTTCTTTCATTATCCAAAAAACAACAGGACAGAACTGCACCAAAGTTAATCAGAGAACGTTTGTAGATATGAATAAATTATAGCGAAGAATCTGAAGTGGTATATGCATGTATGTGTGTATGTGAAAATCATAAATACATTCACTATAATGTATTTATGATCTATATAAGAAATTTATATAAAAATTTTTATTTATTAATATAAATTAAAGTTGATTTTAATGTCTGTCATAATCAAAAATATTACTTAATAGAAAATATTGTATTTAATAGAGAGGTTTCGAACAGTATATCAATATGTATAGCATAACAATATCATTTGACATAGCATGATGCCACGTTCATAAGAAGCCTGTTATTTGCTGACATAAAACTGATTTTAGACCTTTTCATTTCAAGCAAAGGCTTTAGTGTCTAAAAGCCTTTGTAGAGATCGAAATAAACAATAATTTGAAGATGCGATATCTGAAGTATATTGTGCTTTAAACTGCTTTGAAACAGATTTGACCTTTGATTCCTTATTTTTAATATTTTTGTAGACAAACCATTTCTCGTCCCTAGTAACAATTTAAGTATTACTTACAATTGTCAAAACTATCGCACAAATTTCTTTCTGGAAGAACCTGAGGAACCGATATATAGAACGTTGATATTAAACCCAGATAATTTAAATAATCATGAATGGTCAAATACGCACAATCTATTCTTTCAACGATATGATGAATCATAATATGCTAGATTGCAGCATTAGTGCCTTCATTGGCACCTTCATCAGTTTTAAATTGCTTTCAAGAATGTGATGCATCTTCGACATCAAAATTGGCCGATCGATGTTTTCGTAGCCAGCTTTCGTAGCCAGCATTCTGTGAATATATTTCTTTCACACATATCGGGTAATTGTTTTTACTTCAATAATATTTAATATTTTATCTTTTCTATAGTTAAAAAGTTATATATATATTGAAAATGCTGTTTCTTGCTTACCACATTTGTAAGGGTATGAACCGTAATCTACTGTGAATAATTATAAGAGCTTATTCATAAGCAAGGTGTGAAGTTGGCTATAAAAAATGCTTTAATTCCCTTGTTGGGAAAAAATGAAGTTACTTTCTAGACAATCCAATACTTTTAAATGTTGGATTGTCCAAGATTCCATTGTTGAGCAAGAGTTGTTAACGAAAGCTCAACGAATATGATCGTCGAAGCACCGCATTCACCAGATGCGATTCCGTGTGATTAGTCTTTGCTTTAAAGAAAAAAAAATATCACTTAGAGGCAGATATTTCGAGGCGATTGAAGACCATATCAGCCAATAAAATGTGTATGAACGATTGGGTCAAATTGCAGACCTAGCTCTATTACACTGGTTGGTAACTATTTCTAACGCAACAAAATAATTTGTAATTGATTGATGTTTATTTTTTTTCTTATGAGATCCAAAAAAATTTAACAGCAGATAATATTTCACATAACTTTGATTTCAATTTAAAATGAAATAATCATTTTCCATAGTCTTGTAGTCTCACCGGGAATTTTATTCGAGGCAAATATATGAAAGACAAAGGATCTTTCTTTCTTTTCTTGATTATTTAAGCATCGCCTAACATGATATCGTATAATTATTTCCCACCTTTGGAGTAGAAAAATATCATATAATATCATAGCTAAAAAATTTCAAGCGAGTGGATTGAAGAAAATTCGATAAAGGAATTGAAGGTCATTCTTAAATCTGCTTATAAAAAATATATCGAGAATTTTGTCATACGACGTCATAGTTCTATTATTGGATGATGGATTGATGTTTTTTTATCTCTTGTTGTTTCAGATACCTTCTTTATAACAACAGATAACATTTTACTTAATTTTAATTTAAATTTAAAATGAAATTAATCATACGTAACAGTTAAGTATAGTCTTGTAGTCTTGCCAAGAGTATTATTCGAGATTTAAAATGTAAAATGCGAAAGATCCATATGTCCCCTTACGCGTTTCAGTATGCAGTAATGAGGAAATCAACGGTGCGGAGGTGTAGAATTATTTAATGTCATTCAGATGGAGCTACTTATTCCTTTAATTTTCAGAGACTGTCGGATATGTGAGTTTATTTTTTATACATTTGATAGTAATTTTTTATTTTTATTTATTTATTTATCCCTTTAATTTTATGTTTTATTGTGCTCTATACTTCGTACTTCGCTATATTTATTTGTTTGTTTCATTTGCTCGCTTCACGAGCAGATTGCATTAAGATAAATTTAACTGAATCAATTTGCTTAATAGCCAATTCGAGGACTGTCTCTAGTTCTGTTGCCATTTATTTCGTTGTCCCTGGTATTGCTTGAATTGCTCGAATTGTTGGAATTGTTGGAATTGTTCTGAATGGTCCTTTTTAACGCAGGTTCAATTCTTGTTGTTGTCGTTGAATTTGTTGTATTTGTTGTATTTTTATTTTATATGCTACTTAAACTTAACTCGCGCACTTTTTTGCTTTTATCTTGAAAATACTATCTTAAGGATAATTTATAAATAAATTCGCTAGAATTATTTTTCTAGTTTACTGGGGAAATTGTGGCAAAGCAATGTGTTTTTATTTTTATAAATTTCGTTTTTCTACTAAGATTTTTTATTTCATTCAATTTTTTTTTATTTTTTTGTTTGTTGTTTTTTTTTTCTGTACTTCCTTGGCTGTTACTTATTTTGATTCTTGTGATTTTGGTTAAAAATAAGAAACGAAATAACTCTTGCAGATAAATAACTTTAAGTAATCCGATTTTCAGTTGCATGGCAAGATAGCAGCAAAAAGTATGGAAATAAATATATATTCTATGCTTTCAAGATACCAAACTTTGCAAAAAATCAAAAAGGATTACATATGCAAACGTTATAGACTTTCGTAGAAAGCAGTTGAGTAGTTGCGTTTCTACTTCAGAAGTCAACGCAAAACAAAGTAGAATGAAAATTTCGTTATTTATGGAAAGAAAAAAAAAAAAACAAAATAAGTTGAATTTGAAAAAAATTTATAGACTTTTTGATTATTTTTATGGTGTTTGCGACTATGTAGTCAGAAGGGGATATTTTATTACTCTTTTTCGTTTTCGATACGACAATTGCAATTTAATCGATTTTAAAAGGAAAGTCGAACAATCTAATTGATAGTATATACTAGAATACTTCCATTTATTTCGAATATTCTGCCTCAAATTAAAAGTATTTTAACAATAATATATACTTTTTCAGTTACTTAGTTTGCCATTACAGATATCACTCATCCAGTGGTCTCCTCGAGTCAGTCCGAGCTGTGGCTTGCTTTCGCCAGTTTATTGCACCGAGTATCTTCATATCATTGGGCAACTGGTCTTTCTTATAAAGATGCAGAGGCCTTCTACTGTGTTTTCCACGTATTTGTCTTTCTTATAAAGATGTAGAGGCCTATAAAGATGTGTTTTCCACCTATTTGTAATGAATCATAACAATTTTTGGCACGATTATTTTTTCCCAACTGTACGTCAAGACCAAGTCAGCGAAGCTTCTGACATTTTACGCGCCTAACTATGTCAATGCCACGATATAGCTTATGTAGCTCATCTTGTCATCTTATTTGATACTCATTATCAACACCAGTTGGAACAATTTTTCCCGCGTAGTTGAATAGAATAGATAAAAAATATATGTGATATTGCTTCACCAATCTGCAGAGCTTTGGTTGATATTTTCTGTTTCTAACCTATAATCCATTCTAATCGGAGTTAATCTATTTTAACTGCACAGGTCTTATTTTGCTATTTGTATGAAGACCTGACTCTAACTGACTCTAAATGACTCCAACCGACCTAAACTGACTCTAACCTAATTTAATCGGCTCTAGCTAACTCTACTTTAACTGACTTTAACTGGCTCTAACCTATTTTTAGCGACTCAAACTGACTCTTACCCACTCTAACTTGATCTAACAGACTTTTATTGAATAGAATACATTTCGCTCTCCAAATAAAAGCCAGAATGTGGCCATTTGATTGGAGCGTATAGTTTATTGGCTCCCAGTGTAGCACAGCATTTCGACCATATTTTGTACATTTTACCGATTTTAACTGACTAACTGAGTCTAACCGGTTTTCAGCAAAGCTAACCGGCTCTAAGCAACTCTTATCTAATAAGTAGAAGACTTTCCACCCTTGGAATGAAAGTCAGAATATGGTCATGTGTAAACTTTTTTTTAAAATCAGTTAGTAATCTTAATATCTAAGTAATTATAAAATCACCTGCTTTATTGTTATTTAATTGAAATATAAATCTAATCTACACCGCAATTTAATTTAAATTAATTTTTCTTTATTTTTTGTGAAGAGAGTTTGTAGTACCTCGTGATAATGAAATAATTACAACAAAAATTCAATTAAAATAATTTGGTTAAAGGAAAACTTTCTCCCTTAAAACGTTGGTGCGAATGTTCATTCCTTCGCTTAATAAAATATTTTCTTAATTATTTAGCCGTTAATAGTCTAAAGTTCACATTTTCCGTTAATTTCTTTCTACTGCTTAATGCCGTTTTATTTATTGTTATTTTGTTTTATATCCTTTCTTGGTCGTGTTGCTCAAGTGCACATTTCCAAACACGGAATCCTTAAAAATGTTCTTCTTTTGTTCAGCTTTTTCCTTAATTTTATTTCGTACATTTTTTTGGCGGTATGAAAACGCCATTTTAACAACTTTTATAGTTGGTGAAAGTTTTTAAGCTCATCTGCATAACAATGATAGCTACATCGAATGCAACAAAAGCAACAAAACCAACAAAACCAAAAGCAAAAGCAAAAACGAAAATAACAATAATAACAACAACAACAATGACACTTGCCATTTCCATAAAAGTTAAACATTTAAGTTTTGGTGCGTGTGTTGCTATGTGTTACAGTGTGTGTGTGTGTGTCTAAGTGGCTGTGTGCGTTGGGCGTGTTTTTGTGTATGGTTTCATTGTTTAAGAGATTGAGTGCATAACTACCCAGTAGAAAACGGATCGATCCGTCATCGAAGACGTCTTCAAGACATGGATACATACATGAAGACCGATCGATCCAAATGTATGACGGTCTTCGAAGACACTTTCATACAAATTAGCCAAATGTCTTCAATGAATTTTTGCGTACATGTCTCGAAGACCGTCTCGAAGACCATGTCTTGCATAACGGACGCATTCGACAGAAAGTTGTGCGCTCTTAGTGCAGTGCTCATATAATTTTTTCACCCTTTTTTTTATTTCTACTCTTTTATTGCGCTCTTTAAATTTTAAATGAATTTCAATTTTCTCTTTAAATAAGTAGAAAGAAATTGTTGTATTTTGTACTTTTATTTATTTTATATAATAATTTCTTAAAATTACATTCAAAATTAAAAGTTTTAAAAGTAAATTATAAATTTTATTATAAATTATTATAAATTTTATTAAGATATTAATAATAAACTAGTAAAAACTAGTAAACATAATGAAAATTAATTTAAATAATTAACTTAATATAACTTAGCATATCTAAAATTAACTAAAACTAATATAAAATAATTTATAGCATTTCGCTATCATCAATTGTTGAAGTTTTATATGTTTTCAAAAGCGTTGAAGAGGATTTTGGTACAATTAAACCTTCTGATCTTAAGAGTTCTAAAATATCATTACTACAACGCCTGTTAATCCTGTGTTTTTTAAATATAACAGCTAATTTTTCACAAGTGTTTTCAGTTTTTTTATTTTCAACATCCTTTGTTTCGTTTCTAAAACAACTTTCACTGGAATTATTGTCTTCAATATTAATATCAATATTTTTTCCAGGAACTAAGTCACTATTTAATTTGTTTTGATTTAATTTCTTTTTTTTTAATATTTCGTAGTTTAATGATTTTGTTTCTTTATTTATTTTGATTTTTTTAATATTTATTTCACTACACTTCAAAATTATTGCGTCACTTCATTTATAAAACAGCGTCATCTGAGGCAAAATTCAAATACGTTGCTATGAACACTAAAAATGAGAGAGAAAGCAAAGAAAGAGTATTTACATTCATGTTTTGAGCAATTGTTTTGCAAATTTGCTTGAAAATGCGGACGCGGTATCAAAGACCGTCTTGAAGACAATGTCTTCGAAGACCACTTTTTCTACTGGGTAATTTACAAAATTTTACATATGTATGTCTTCTCACTCACTCGCTCACACATTTGAAGGGTGTAGCGATAGTATGTAGTTCTTTGGGTTAAAGTACATTTCACTTCCTCTTTGCATAAATCTATATATGAGCACTTACAGCCAACCATAAAGTTTTTATTATAATGCATATCGCTGACTTTGCTTTTAGTCAAAATTATGCACTTTTAGGCAGATTTGTTGTGTAGGAAAAAGGAGCGTTCGCATAAGTAAATATTAAATTTATATTATTAAGGTTTTATGTAAATATCAAATCGATTTTATTTTATAAACTTTTTCTCAAATGTTATAATTCTCTGCTCTTCGTCTATATATATAAAGTGGTTATAGAACTAAGTTCTGGAGATAAAATATAAGAAATAAAATTTATGTTAAGGGATTTTTACATAAGATTATATTCAGTATTTCTTAGAAGTATAAATGATGAACTAAATGGAAACAAAATAGTCACTTAAACACTTAATATCAATAAAGAACCTCATGGAGGTCAAGAACTGGTGGGCTGAACCGACTGGCGGACAACGCCTTAATATGGGTTTCCAAATACAGTAACATTAAAATGAATGAAAGTAATTTAGATGACCTTGCTGTTTTTTTAAATATCTGTCTTAGAATTTGATGTCCCCTGGAGACCATTAAGTGCTTAACTATCTTCACCTTCTTCCAATTGTAAAATCCATGTTGTGAAAGTTATCAGTTGCTAAAAACTTATTAAAAGTGATTGGATTCACTCTGCTAGTATAATTTTAGTTCTTTCCGGGTAATTATGTATTACATTAAAGAGAAACATCGTATTTCGTTTAAAAAATTTTGTCGAAGTTATGGAAACTTAACATCGAAATCACATTTATACATTTTCTCTCTGTTTACCCAGCTTTCGCTAATAGAGGAAACATGTTGCTGGAGAAATACTTCTTGATAGTCTGTCGGATTGCTCGTAAGTAAAGGCAAAAGATCTTTTCACTTAAGTAAACTTGAAAAGATGACTGTAGTCGTATTCATCAGGATTACATATTTTTTCTTTTTGTACCCAGCTTTGAATAAGAGAACAAACATCAGGGTTTCCTGCTAGGAGTGTGGTTTTAAGACAACGAATATTCGATAATTATGGGACACGAAAGGGCATTTGCTAATCAGCTACTTTAACCAACCAATCAACTGAACTTCATCCTGTAAAACAAAGTTTTATGTCTGCTCGCATTCAATTGTACTTTCTCAAAATTCATCTTGTGACGCAATGCGGATGACACATACACTGCTACTTTCCATGGCTTTTTCAAAAATTCAGTTCAATTAAAACAACAGGTAAAAAGTTTTACAAACAACTGAAAATCTGGAATTATTTTCAGTAATTTGATATGACTGCCGCCAAAACAAACACACGCTATACAAGTGTGCACATACGAAATCTTCATCCATCTATCATCCATCCACGAAGAATGGCATTCTTGAACATCACTCTGCGAAATTCTAAAATGATTTCAAGCACCTTTTCATCTAGTAACCATGATGGTCATTGCATAGTTAGAATATAGTGAGTAGTGTTGTCTTTTAGGCAATATTGTCGAATATTCTGTGTGATTATAGCGATATTATTGAATTGTCAAAATATTTGTTATTGGTTTAAAAGAAATTTTTAAAGTTTTTTCGCGGTGAACATTTGCGATGACCATCCATCTATGGATGGATAGGCGATGACCATCACAAATGATTGCAGTTAACTTGCGTATGACCATTCTCTAAACATTTTTTTTAAATATTAGATTATATTTTGTAATAGCATGTTTTACTTCAAGTGTTACAGAACTTTCGCTCTATTGAGCCTATGTTTAAACATCAGTAAAACTATATCATTCTTAGAACAAGTAAAGCTTCATTTATAGGTTGTGTGATATTTTCAGCTTAATAGTTATTATTATTAATCTATCACTTACTTACTTACTTCGTTGGTCATTACAGATATATGTCTTGCCAAATCACATAGAATAAAGTTCCAAAAAGAGTTCATATTAACGAATTTTGAAATAACATCAAAACGCTGGACAGATTTTGCAAAGACGTGCGAAAAACTGATCTAATGCTGATACATATGTGTGTAGGGTATTGCAAATTCGGCATAGTTTAAGCAAATTGGTCTTATGTTAATATGAATTTCAAATGCAACAACGAAGTAGAATATAACTTCTTGACTGCAGAACAAAAGATTCACTTCGTATTCGATATTAATTAACGTAACCTCAATGAGAGCATTTATATAGACATTACATTATTATAAAGGAAATAGTTAAGTATGCATTGTAGATAACAAAATATCCTTAAAATATCAAGAAGAAATAATAATTTTCTTGAAGTAAATTTGTGGTATAAAATAATACCTCAATCCGATGAATGCAAATTTAATTTATTATAGTAAAATGGAAGATGTTATTTACACACATATATATATATAAGTATATTTGTAGTGAATATAAATAAAAAGAAATGAAAATATTTAAATAAATATCACTTAACCTTAACATTCTTTGAATATTTGGAACAATCAATAGAATAATGTTCTGAATTTGATATGAAAACTTACATTTCAAAATGAATTCGAAGTTATTGTCAACTAATTTTATTGCAAAAAATATTTAGAGAACTTTAAAAACTTTAAAGAAGAATTTATTTATAATTTTTAATACTTTAATTGCTTACGAAATTCCCTGCGAGGACAGCAATAACAAAGTTGAAAAGCTTCAACTTTTTGCAATCCTTGCATGGCCATATGTCCTTCAATATGCCACTCAGCATAGAAATTCGAAAACTACTCATAAATATTGTTTTATTGACTTTTGTATCGTAAACTCACATTCATTGATGCTAGAACTTCCTAATAAATTCATTTTTCATTCCGAACGTGGAGGAATCATGAATTGACAGTTTTGCACTTCGTTTGTATTGCACTTGACACTGCTGAGCTCTGCTGCAGCAGTCACCGTAGTCACAGAGTGGTAGTCACAGAGTAGTAGTCACAGAGTAATAGTCACAGCAGCAAGCTGAGTTTGCAATGTAACTGAAAAGTACAACATTAGACAAAGTGCATATATACACTTTTAGATAGAAACATAGATACAAACACAGATACAAATAAGGATACAAACACAGATACGTATGTATCTGTATCTGTAGCATTTATCTACTTAAGTGTCTTGGAATCTGTCCGTCGCTTTAAACATTTTCGTACAGGATTTTAGGTTGCAATGATTTTTTCCTTTTTGCACATTTTCGTATATAGCAAATAATCAAAATAATAATTCGCGTGTATCCTTTAAAGGACCCTTGCTCTGGGTACTCTTCGAGTGCGCACACACATCTATAAGTTATGGTCGAAAGTGCTTGCCAGATAAAGCATTTGGTGCGAATTCTGACAGGATTTTGTAAACTTGCACAATTTATTGAATATGAAGTAGACGAGTAGGAGCACTTGACGGAGAATATAGAATATTTTTAATTGATTTTAATGGCATTCAAGTGGATGAAACTTCACTGAATTGTAAGTAAAATATGGTGAAATAAAAATAGAATTTCGCAATTATTTAAGGAATAGACAAAGGAAAATTATATGCTACTCTTGTACCTTCTAATGAAGAGGATTGCAGTACGAAAAAATATTTATTGGTCTATTAAGAAGTGGAGTACAAGAAAAGTATTTTAAGCTGCATCAATTGTTATAAATGATTTATTTATGGAAAACAAACTTTTTCAGACTTAAAAGTTGAAATTGATATTGTACATATTGGAAAATAATAATAATCATTACCATCCTTTATAAAGAAGCTTAATGATACAATGAAATAGTTTAAATTAGGGCTACATCGAGATTCATGCATGCAATTTTTTGTCATTGACATCTATCTACTGTCTTATAGTGTTGGTTAACAAAAATTTTATATGCTAGAGTGAATCAATATTTAACATCCAGGGTTGACTAACCGAGTTGTTACGGTTAGGATTATTCAAATTACGGAATTTGAAGATCTCTCTGTAATTGAAACTAATAATAATAAAATTAGACTATTCTTTGGTTTTGGTCATTCTCCTAAGAGTAATATTTTACTCCATTACCAGATAACAACAGCGGCGTGTTTTACATCGGCTGTTATTATTGGGTG
This sequence comes from Teleopsis dalmanni, assembly GCF_002237135.1. NCBI lineage: Eukaryota > Metazoa > Arthropoda > Insecta > Diptera > Diopsidae > Teleopsis > Teleopsis dalmanni. Next base: position 14,174,613 of record NC_051846.1, read on the forward strand.
TCACAAAAATTTTTCGTCGTTTTTTGATAGTTCTGTGGTTTTCGGTAATAAACTTGATCAACTGATTTTCAGGCGGTCAATTTTTTAACATTATGACATTTTTGCAGAGACCGAAATAATTGGATGTTTGATGGTGTAAGGTGCGGGATATATGGTGTATGCATCTAATCTCCTCAACCGAGTTCCGTCAATGAAACACAACTGATTTTGTGTTGTTGTGTTGTCACTTTTTTCTAATACTGTCATTCAAGCCGAAAGTTTTGAACAGTAGAGGACTTAATTAACAGTTATAGCTGAAATAGCTTACAGTAGACAATTCTTTCCCAATCCCACTACGCGTCAACCTAAACTCGTTTGCCGTTAATCTAGGCTTTGAAGTTGTCCTTTAGGAGTGGATGGAAAAATTTAAATAACATGTGTGTAGAAAATTTTTAGGTGAATATTACCTTCACAAGTAGTCTTTAATCGACAATTTGCTTTATTTACAATTTATAAAAGTGGCGCATTCAGTTTTCCAGACCAAAAACTTTTCCAAACCAATATATCACCGATTTTTTTTTTATTTTATAAAATGGAACGCATGTAAGGAACATTTCTATCTCATTTTCTTTTGAATTATCCACTTCAATCAAAGTCCTTTAATTTTAGTTGTTGCACTGACCAATTGTTGCGCCTGGACTGTTATCTTCCTTCGCTTAATTAAATAATAAATGGAAATTTCCACGTTCTATTCATGTTTATGAATAATCAAGAGGAAAGTAGCACTGAGTTTATGCAGATAAAGGATAAACTTTTGCCATTTCATGCTGTTTTTATCTGAGTTGAAAATTCTTTTATTAGTTTATTTAGTAAATGAATTAAAAACATAAAAATTTATGAAATACATCCATATTTTTATTACAAGCTTACCGAAAAAATAAGCAATAAAAATGTGTCTACGAGCGAAATGTGGATCCGTGGATTCGTAGTTGGAATAACAGAAATTTTCATCATAAAAACATGTGAAAGACACAGTGAAAACTGGTCTGGAGGCAACACGTTCCCAGCGAAAACGCCAAATACCAGAAAAGTATATTTTCAGCCTCAGTTTTACGAAGCACATAAAACGGCAGCACGTGAGGGTATAAGTTGCGCCGGGCACTGGTACCAGCGTCTGCTGAAGGTGCCATAAAATCGGATTAAAGAATTACAAATGAGAATTTAAATGCGTAGCCCTCAAACTTGCACTTACATTTTTATGCGGATTTCACTTATGTTTTTTTACTTTGCCTTTGAGAAAATTTTAACATTCGTTTTCTTGGTTGAAGGCTACTTGTTAATTCGAGGGACTCAACAGTTGTTTCTGCTGAAATTCTTGGCATTGCTAATTGTTAGCTGCAGCACGTCACCGGGCAACGAATTCCCAATGTGAAGGAAGCCCTATGAGTTCCACATGTTGCAAGGTGAGCTTGCACTTAAATGCCAGACCAGACGTAAATGCACGACTAATTATTTTTCCAACTGAAGGGTTGCGATATGATATTAGGGTGTGCCAACCATAGTAAGGGCAAGATGTATAGCATTTGAATAATCATTCAGTGATAAGTTCAAGTTTATATTTTTCAAATTATTTATAGCAAAAAAAACTGAATGCACTTCTTAATTCATATGTAGACATTGCATTTCTACGGCTTTACGGATACGCATATAATTCACATTGGCCTAATTATTTTATTTGAATATTTGTAAGCCGTTGGAAAACGACATATGGGCATCTATTCAATGACGTCTTATTATAAAAAATTAAAAAATATTTTTGAAAGGATTCACATTCTTGCTAAATGCTGAAACATTATAAATATATAAATTTTTTGGGGAGTAGTGTTTTAAAGAAAGATAGTATCTTACGCTGAGTGTAGCTAATCTGGGACTGGATAAATTACGTGCAATTCAAAAACTTCGCTTGAATCCTTGAATCTGGGTAGTCCATTTTGTGGACTACATATCCTTACGGGTTAAACTTAGTAAGTAATATGATCGCGATACAATTGATTTTTAGACCAAAGCAGCGAATTTTCAGGACTTAAACCGGACAATGATAGTACCCGATCGGAGACTGGATTAATCAGGTGCAATTATAAAACTTATCTGATTATTTTTGGATCTTAGTAGTCGATATAGTCGATTATATGGATACGAATATCTCTCTACGGGCTAAACTTTTATTATTGTTTATTGATGAAAGATGAATTGTTTTATTGTTAAAAGATGAATAATGGATTTGAGTTCATAAGTTCATCGTAGACATCTTGCAATTATAAGTTGAATATATATATGGATTATATTTCAATATATGGACTTTATTATTTCGGAATTTGTAAAAGTGCTGACGAGTGATAATGGCAATGTAATAAAAAACACTTGACCATAAGCTGTGCGGATGGTGTAAATAATACTTTATTTCAATTTTTTATCTGTAATATTTTTATAATTATATTTAATTTAATATTATTTGGATAAGAATAATACCTCTACAGTTATGGTATATTTAACGGGTCACCATGGACTGCGTTATCACCTTAACAAAATGGGTCTGTCCGAAAAGATAGATTGTCGAATCTGCGTAGAAGCAGACAAGACTTCTAGTTACATTCTCTGTGACTGCCCAGTCTTGATCTGGGCCAGGAGGAAGTCACTGAGTTGAGAACTACTCTCCCCTTGTGACATTAGGATGTCCTTAACGGCTTTCTGGCTTTCATTCGAAAAGCGAAATGTCTTCTGTGCGGTTAGAGTCTGTTGCAGCACAAAAGATCAATCATAGCCGCAGTGCTCCGCTTCGTTGGAAGCTAGAACCTCGTTCATTCCTATTTCTAGATAAGAATATTTTTCAAATTAATTATTATTTAATGTATATAATTTTATTTGTTATTCTCTATGGGCGTCATTGGAATGAATGACGAAAGATATTTGGAAGCCGTAAAACAGAAAGGTGGGCAGAGACGATGCTGAAATGATGGATGATGGAGATGGAGAGAAAACAAGGATGATAATCTTAGACGCTGAGGAACAGGGATCACAGTTAAAAGCAATGTAATAAAAAATTTAATAAAAATAAAACTCAGATCTATTCATTGAAGTATCTATTCAATCATATTCATTGAAAAATGGCTTGAACTTAATTAGAAATAATTTATAGGTTATTTGGCAGATACTCTCAATGTTTAATTTAATAACTTTAACAAATAATGATAATTTTTTTTATTAAATATGACGCATCTTATGACGAAAAAAAACTATTAAAAGGGTTTGAATAGTAATAAAAAAACAACAACAAAAATTTATCTAAAATTTGGCTGACCACACAACGCTGTTTCGAGTATTGCCAAGTATCCTCATCAGTGATCTGAGGAAATATTCGAATTTTTATTTAGTTGCTAGTCCGTAAATAAATTGTTGGACTGCAAGTCCCAGGCTTGAAACTATTTCATTACTATTGGAACTCTTATATAACAAATAATCTTATATGATTTCATTAGAATTTTTTAAAATAAAGATTACCTGTTACTTAAATATATTCAACCTCTATCTGTCTCAATTTTAAACTCAATACATGTAAGTAGTGTCAAAATTTAGTTTCTCTGGGTGGCAAAAATAGTTACTTAGTATTCTTTGATTGGTTGAGGATGAAAATGTAAATCCAAAAACGTTGAGCTGGAAATTTTTCAAACTTTTATTACTAATTGCCTATCTTGTGTTTGTGCCCTAACAAAAGGCTACCAACGTAACGAAATAAAAATAGTTCGAAAAAAATTCGTATTCGAATTCAATGGAGCTCGGGAGCTCTTCACTAGCTTCACCTCAATTTTTTTCAAAAGCCTCAATGATTTTGTGGTCGTAAACTATCACAAAACAAACAAAAAAAAAGAAGAAAAAAGAAGAAAAAAGAAAAAAAAAAAAAGAAAAATACAGAACAATATTGGAAAAAAAGTGGCACGTAATGGAAAATTGACTTCAAGCGCAGGAAACTGTTACAGAAGTCAATGCGTCTAATGGCGAACCAAAGTTCAGTTTGTTTACGATTTTTTTTGTGTCACGGCCAAAGTTTCGTCGCTGTCGTTCGAGTATTTATGTTTGTCAACCATTACACGAAAATACCAATAAACTGACACATGCCTCCACACAAAGGAGAACATAGTTCGCAGCTTTCATAGTTCAGCAGCGAAGGTACAAACGCGAACATAAAAGGTAAACACTTGTGGCTCCCTCAGTGGCACGAAAATCACACAAATGGCAAGGCTGATTGTGTAGTTAACAGCAGAAAAAGAAGCGTTACTGGGCGAAGGGCAGGAACTCGACTGAGGATATTTCTAGTAGAAATAAGTAAAAATGTTATGATATTTAATTTTTTGCATGTATTTTCATTTGTTTTATTTTGCTTTTTCTTTTTTTTTATTAGGATTTCATAAATCTTAATTTACTGCTCTTGAGTAGGCTCCAGTTAGTCTGAATCCACCACTGCCTCTGACTCTGGCTCTGACTCTGCCTCTGCCTAGTTAACCACAAATCTATTCTTATTCAACTTTGTGGCGCCATTTACAAAATATAGAAGCACACTTCGCACCTCCTGTTGATTCTCCCTAGAAACGTACTCAATGGTGTGTTTGGATGTTGTTTGTTTGTTCAATTTTGTTCAATTCACATCAATTTTTGCATGTATTTTTTCGATTTCTGATGCAATTTTTTATGAGAACACACAACAATTTGCTAATTTGATATGAAAAAATATGAAATATGTGAGCTCGTCAAAATAGGAAAACAAATATTTCAGAAAATATAGATTTTATAAACGTTTACTGAAGGTATATACTACATGTTTAGCATCAGAACTCCTTCAGACATTAGAGAACTCATCCACAAGTTAGTTGTACAGATATATAGTCTCCATGAAACTAGAACACTATAAATCACGTTTATAACCGGTATCAGTAAAGACCCAGTCTTACTGACAGTCTTTGAGTAAGGCGTAAGTGCCTGTCAGGTTATTTTCACTGCAAATGTTATCTACACAGTGCTATATAGTAACATCTAGCTATGCTTTTCGTAATCTTGTTGATCGCATTCTCTAGTATCCTAGAAAGAGATACGAGAATTTTTGTAAAGCCAGAATATTTTGAATCATTTGACACTTCATATAGTTTTTAATTTAAATGTTTTTGGTTTCCAAAAACGCTTAAGTAGATGAGTTTTCATATTCGCCCTTGGCTACTCTTGGATTCACTTTAACTCGTTTCATTTCATGTCTAGAACAGAAATGATTCTATATGTACGCTATTTTTTATACGCTCTCTATTTTGACTTATTGTAAATAACTTCACCTTTTATCCAAAATAGAAATCGATCAAAAAATCTTTGATTGTTATTAGTCAAAAAGCGCTGAATAGAAAGCGGGTTATGTCATTATGTGGATGAAGTTGTTAACCTCATATGTAGCTTAACTAAAATTTGGAGCCCGGAAGTGCAGTTATCCAGTGCATTTTTGTAGTTGCTTTCTGGTATAAGAATAGTCCAGTGGTTAGGAGTTTTCACACAGTTTGGGTTGCCTCAATACTAGTCAGAGTTCGAATCAACTGACTCTCTCTGTTTACAACCTAATTGTAATGGATACTAATTTATAAATTAATGAAGTTAGAACTGATGTACAGGTACCGTAATTTCTACAAACCGGAAATATTTACAAAATATGAAGCCGCTTTAAACATTTATGGCATATCTTTTATACAATTATATCCAAATGTAACTTTTAAGGCAATTTATTTAAAGTTGCTTTTAGTGTTTATCTTCTGGTGGAATCCTTTGTTTCCTGACAAAAAACATGTCTTTCTTTTTAGAGTCTCTTCTTTTTAGTTTTGAAGAAATATTAATATGACAAGACCAGATGATAAATCATAATTCCTTGAGTAATCGCACTTGATCTCACATAGAACAACAAAAGTATCTTTTTGCTTAGCCTGCAAACTGCATTAAGCCACAGCAAATGCTCCATTACCTTCCCGCACTGTTCAATATTCGATGACCTAATCCATTTACCAGTAACGCAGGAACTCAGTAACTCAGCAACTCAGCAACGCAGCAACTGAGCAATTCAGCAGTTATAAAAAAGTGAAAAATACAAGTAAATAAAATTTCGGCAAGTAAATTTGTGAGCCAAAAATAACCAATAACAAAAAAATTAAACCACAAAAGATTGTAAAGCCATAAAATCATAACGACCGATTAAGTTTTCGATATTGTTTTCTATATTTTTGTTTGGAATTATGTTCTTTTAATAAAATTCTTCGCATTGGTTTTTATTTTCCCATTGTTTGCTTTATGACCATTTGTGAGTTTTCTTATATTTTAAGCTTGAAGTAAATAAAAAAATTCCCTCAAAGCAACAATTCCTTTCCTTCTGCACAGGACAGGACAGGCCGGAGCCCACAGCTCACAGCTCACAGCCCACAGCTCATAGCCCAGGTCCTAGAGCACAGCAACAGTTTACCCAACGAAACGAATTGTCGAAAATTGTCCTGTGGGAGTTGTTGACGTTAAGACATTAAAGCACACAATTGCACACTGAAACATTTCACAGTTTAAAATTAACGATTTACCATAAAAATAATCAATCTCGTCGACGAGCTGATTTCCAATTTCTTCTCCTTGGCCCGTACTTCTCCATCTCCTCCTCCTCCTCCTCCTCCTCAATCTCCTGGTTGCAGAGCTGAGCCATTTTATCCACCTAACGTCAAATTGCTTTCCCAAAGTTTTGTCAAATAATGCGATACGCTTAAGCAATTGCAATTTAAGTTTTTCTCTGCGAAGTCGTCGTTATCGGTGAAGTTGTGTAAATCTTAAACGTCTGCCAAACTTCGACTTTATTTTTCCTTTTTTGTGTGGATTTAATTCATTCCTCAATTTATTTTTTTATTTTTTGATGCGTATTAAATAATTTAAGTAAGAAATCCTCGTCGTTGTTTATGACTTGCTTGTACCTTTTCCCAATTTTATTTTTCTCTAATAGAGCATCTAAAATTCAATCGATATGACTTGCAGGTCAAAATATGATTCATTGGTGTGTCTTCCACTTGAGTGAGTTTCTCGTCCAAAAATTAAATGCTGTCCAAACTTTAGCTTTGGGTTGCACATTTAAGGCTTACGATGTACTGTGTCCAGTGGCTCTATAGTTTACCGTTCTGGTTAGTGTCTTATACTTCGAGGCACAACTATACCGCGTATGTGATTGCAAAATAATGATTTATGATGAAAAATATATACACGATGTACCCGTACACTTCATTCGCATTCATTATATTCGAAAAGGAAGCAAGTGATGAGGTTGTGAGCGGCCAGCTAGTGGCCAACGAATGCCTACTGCTGCCAACCTAATATCTACACCGCCTTCCTACCACCAACGAGCGATACCGGCAATGGCTCGGGCATCAACAGTGCCAAAAATGAAACAAAGATTTATGGCGTTTCGGGCGTGTTCCTGACACATTCACTTGGCAACTTGATTGCCGCCAGCACAAGCGTATAAAGCATACAACTTGAACTTATTGGTTCAGTGCGGCCAGTTCGTCTTCTGCTTTCATAATTTCCACTGCTACCACTACTACCACTTCGACTACTGCTACTACTTAACGGCAACTCTTCATTCCCTGCTGCCTTGCTAATCCAGTTTCGTCATTCGCCATTTACTTCCGTTCTAACTCGTTTCAAGATTTTTTGACACGAATTATGTAAGTTGAACTACGAGTAAGTGGAAAATTTTCAAACATCATCATCATCATCGTCAACATCAACTTCATCAAAGTTTTTCTGACGCCATTATGAACTAGTTAACTGACCCTTAATTGACATATAAAAGAAAAAAGATTAAAATATAACAAAAATATTAAAAAGGGAAATCCGAGAAAAGAAGAGGAAAGCTTAAGGTCGCCAATTCATTGATCACTTAAACAATAATTAAGGTTGCCACTACGAAGTTAACAGATTTTGATTAGTTTAATTTTAGCGCACAGTGGACGAAGAAGAAGAAGAACAATTCTCTCCTGACCTCCCATTGCTGAATTGATTAAGATTAACTTAATTGGCTGAATAAAAAAAGTGTGTGTTCAGTGAAAGTTTTTTGCAAGAACTATGGCAAAACCCACTTAGACAGAAATTAATTTCAATCTTGCCAAATTTTATAATTTTCTATTGACCAATAAATCTGAAAACTTTCAGTTAATAGAAAGAAAGTATATATTTTAATAATAAAATTTAACACAAATGTATAAATTAATATTCGAAAATGGTTTTGAACTTGGGTCAACATATCGAATGTATTTACTTCACCGATCTCAGTAAGATATTTCTCTTCGTTCGCTAGTTGGTTGGTTAATGACAAGACTTTCCTTGAGTTGTCCGGTTGTCTATTAAATCAGCAAAGTAAAATTATGCTGTGCGGTTTAAGAACATTCAAACAATATAGATTTTAGTTAGCTTCCTAAGACTATTGAAGAGCGACTTACCTATGAAAACTATAAACAAGACATGAATAGAGAAAATGGGAAATAATTTATTTCTTTTTGGTAGCATCTATGACAGTGAATATTTTAAGGGATTTCCAATTATGCTTTTCAATAGGTCAGAATTCAGTAAATACTGCCATCTGTCTACAGAGATCCTTTTTAATTGCATTGATTGGAGAAAATATTTGATTCAGATTTTAACCCAGCTATTATATCGGTTAATAACCTAGATATAGGTTGTCGCCTTTGGAGGTATTGGATGTTCATGTATGTAGAACTTCTATATCATATATATACTTTCTAAACGTACTTAACTGATGAATATGCTCATTCGTTTTAATGGAATGCCTTCTCTTTAGCAAATGCAGTATTTTTCCGTAATTTTAATATTTCAGCCGTCCATCACCGTTTCAGTTTATTTTAAGAGAGTCTCTTCAGATTATCATGATGATACCCATTAGCTCCTCTAAAAATAAAAATGTGTTGCATAATATTATTTTGTTGTTGTATTGCCTGGTATATATTTCAAAGGAATAGAAGCCATAACCTTTAGTGATATAGAACTGTCTTCGTCTTTTTTCGAATTCATTTGTCAGAAGATGTCCATTAATTCCATATAGTAAACACACTTATAGACAGAAAAACATAGAAGCATGAGAATCTAGAAAATGATTTTTGAAATATTTTTTTCAAATCCTAATTAAACATGGGATGTAACTACTTCTAGTGAGTTGAACTATTGACTGACCTAGAAGCTATATATGAGAATGAAAAATAATTAATTAAATCTTTACTCTTTTTGTAATCTAGTAGAGAAGCGGCATAAAGGCCTTGAGTAACTTTATGTTCTTTTTACATTTGCACAGGATCTTTAATTCTATAATAACTCTAATTCGTTACACAATACGGGTAGTCTTTAAGGGTTATCATTTACTCGCAAAATAGCCCATTGCGGGTATCTTTATTTGAAATCGATTTGCATATCGAATACGCCAAACTAAATAATTTGCAAAGATTATTATAGCAATTCCGATATTTTATAAGAGCAAAATTCAAATTAACATTGCATTTGATAGGACAGATACACGCATACGTGCACACTACACAACTACATATAGATAAATACAGAAATGTATACACATGCCTGTTATGCCTGTTAAATTGTATTTTATCGAAGCAAATGAAACAAAATTTCGAATGAACAAATCGAACTGGGGCTCCCCGGGTGGGTGAGAATACATTACTTCGCTGTAACGACGCCTGGTGTTGTGCTTAGCTTACGAGGATTTAGTCGGTACAAGTGCTGGCATGTCTCAGCTGTGAAAACACGGGTATGAGCAGTGCACCGAGCCGAACGGAACAATGGCGAGGCTATAGACAGTTGAGGGGTATTCACGGAATAGAACTTTCATGTTATTGATACTCCAAGTGCATTAAATGTTTTTAATGGCACTCAATACTCAAAAGAATTGAAACGAATTAAACGAGTAAGACAGCGGTGCCAGCTCCAAGAAAAGTCAACTTCAAGAAAGAAAAACTTTAAATTCGTTTTTTCTTGTAAATTCAAATATTTTAAGTTTAATTTATTGCTTTTAATTTCATTTTTATTTATAAATGTTAATTTAACCAAAACAGTGAAATTTATTATCTAAGATTCATATATAATGTTTTTCGTTCGAACTTTTCAATTTGAAATTCTAATTTAAAAATATTTCTGGATGTACAATTCTTGGCTTCAAGTGATATATTTACTAATTACATGTATAATTATTATCCAGTGTGAACACTGCTAAAAGATTTTTTATTAATTGAGCTCAAAAAGGTTCTTCGTGCTGCAATCATTATCTTTATAATGCTTCTTTAATTTCAAATATCATGAAATATTGACTATATATCAGTATAGGAGCTACTTTACCGACAAATGTAATTGACTAGAGATAAATTCACTAAGCTTACTTAAAAAAGAGTGTTATTAACTATAATCTCTCTTCTTATGTTAAAGCATTAAACTAAACTCAAGTGTTAACAATGTCCCAACCTATTGAAAAATAAACTCCTATATTGGAATCTCAAGAACTTATTATGAGTTCTTCTTGGTTCTTCTTAATTCTGTGTGAAAATAGTTATAAATAATATAGTTCGTTAAGTTCTTGTTTCGGGCGGACGGTGTGATTTCTTAGGATTAAGTGTAGAGTCTATAAAAGCAAGTTTGATCTCTAAAAGATGAACCTTGTTTTTTATCATATTTTTGTGACAACGATAATAATGTTTATACTGTAAGATTTAAGACAATTGGATGTTAAGAAGCCATTTTAACAGCTTGAAAGTTAATTTGGACTTTCTTTTTTATGTATTAGAAACATGTAACTCATCTAAGTTAATCTCCAAATAGGAGATGTTGCTGAAGTGTTGAAACCGTGTTCATTGCAATTGCTGGTGAGGTACGTCTCTTAAGGGTGTATGTGACATTCACTGATTTGATATAGCATACGACTAGTCATTTTTCCAGCAAAAGTGATATAAAAGCTGTCTTTCAGCTTTCAAGACACTTTTATGATTACTTAGAATTACACTGCCATCGGCAAGAGTTAAAGCGACGAAGACAATTACTTGTGGGAATGCCTGATATATATATTTCAAATATAATATGTTCCCGAGAGTACTGCCTTATGACACACTAATATTAATATTCGTATTTACCTATTTTGATTGCAGATAGGCTTTCAACACTGGTTGTATATTGTGACTCCTTTTTGGAATAAGCCCAGCATGCTGTCTGGTAGGCAAAAATGTATAGCTTTCAACGTCCAGATCCGCATTTATGGAAGAATACTTGATAAATTAGTGCGATGACTAATATGCAAAAAGAAAGATTCAGTATTTAAGAATTATTTTAATAAAAGGCTAAGAAATTAAAATATAAAAACTATTTGTGTTTAAAATATTTTGAGGTGGTTATTTAAATTTAAAATATATCCAACATCGGAAACGAATTTTGTCCCAGTTCATTGTTTTATTTGATATATTCTTTCTTCTAGTTCCTTTAAATTTTATTTAACAGTTTTAGTTAACTAATAACTTCCAGGTATGATATTCGCTACTTCTGAAATATCAGAAAAATGATTGCCTTAATTTATATAAGGAATATCGTTTCTATCCTTTAAGTTTTTTGCTGTAGCATTTTTAGCATTCACTAATTTTATTTCATTTTCAATGCGAATATCCTTTAATATATAATTAGCTATAACAGGCTGTTGCGTATTAACTACAGTAGACTCAGTACGAATCATGTCAAGGTTTTCGTTTTTTTTTGATTGTCTATTTATTGCATCATTCTGAGGTATATACATTTCCAAAGCAGACGAATTGAGTGGTTCTATATCACCAATTGATAGTTTGTTTAGGTTATTAATCTGTACGTTTTTGATTGTATCTTTGCATATGGTAGATGCACGTAAATTCAGTTCCTCCTCTGCAGTAAATTCAATGAGACTTTTTTTAATACAAGTATCAGTAGCTTCTGTAACCAGGTTGTCAGTTATTAATTCGCAGTACTCAGCAGACTCGGAATTATTCGTTGTTTCCGAAACCGGTATGACACATGATACTTTATGTATTTTATGTGTATTTATTAATTTTACAGGACTTGAAAAATCAATCATATCAGATTCAGTTGAGTTTAGTATGTGGTACTTACTACTTTCATTGAGGTTATTATCAATGCCATACACATCAATTAATTTTGTGGTTATGTCGTGTTTATTCGCAATTGTAGGATTTAATATGCTACAACCAACAGTCTCATTAAAAAAATTTTCAACATTTTTGGTAATCTCATTTTGGGTAAGGCAGTCAACAGTCTCATCCATATCAATCAAGCTTGCATGTGTGTCTTGTTCATGAGAACATCGGTTCTCTAATAACATTGGGATATCCTTCAATAAAACATTTTCTTTTGTATATTGCTCTGCATCTACTACATTTGAAAAACTATCAGGACAAGGATTAATTAACTCTAAACTTTCATTACAATGTATGTTAAGTTCCTTGTTGTTATCTGAGTGACTACATATTCCAACCTCTATGGTTGTATATGATTGTTCAGCAATGAATTCTATTTGCATTGTCTCATCAATCCATGGAATGTTTATATCCTCAGTCTTTGTGTAATTGATTGTGTCTTCCTGAGTGGTAGATACAGACAAATCAATGGCACTGCCAAGTTCATTTAACGAATTTATCTCGGCAGCAATTTCACTTGTTTTGGTTAAAGAATTATCTACTCTGGAAACTTTTGCAACGAAATTATCAGTTGGCAATCCACAAGATCCAACTTCAGATGTTTCATAAGCATTTCTATGTTGTGTAGAAATACGTTCTTCATTAAAGTAATTATCAAATTGAGATATATCAATCAAAAGATCACATACGTTTATATTAATTGGATCCATAGCATTGATTTTGCTGTAAGCACTTCCATCGTCTGTTGTGCTAGCATCATAGACTAATAAGTCTAACTGAGCATCGACTACATCGCTTTCATTACGGTTATTATCAGCCTGATGTGTATTAATCAAACCTGTGGATGTACATTGACAAATTGGTTCAGTTACATTGTGTAATATATTGACATCTTTAGCTGGCGAGTCCAAAAAACTGGTAGTAACATATTTATCATAAATGGAATTGTCAACCTTAAATGGGTTAGTCGATACGGTGCCCTTACTTTTATTTGCAAAACTGGAGATATCTTTTAACGGAAAACTAACCACCATATCTTTTGGTGTATTAACCATAAAAGGATTGGTGTCATTACCAGAAGTAAAAGGATGATCGATACAAGTTGATTCGGTGGGCGGTGCATTATTTTTATCTAAACAACTTTGTATTGTAATTTTCTGAGCGTTATGCGATTTGGTAAGAGATATATTAAAATCTTTTGGGTCATCAATCCAAGGAATATTTAAGTTATCAACCTTCTTATAGTTAAGTTCACTTTCTTGATTGGCTGATGCGTGCAAATCTTCATCGAGCACTGGTTCATATATTGCACAATTCTCAATTTCAAAAACACTTTTTGTGACAACAGCATCTCTATTATAAAGAACTTTTGGAGTCGACTTGCCAATTTCTAACTCACTAAACTCTGTAGTATTAGCATTATCGTTTATATCAGATTTGGGTGCAATATATTCCTCTTTAGGTGCTCTAATTTGTTTTATAGGACTACACATATCATTAACAATCGTATCGTATCGATGTACTTCGCTACCATTCATATAGTTATTAGCTTCATATTTATCAAAGAATTGTGTGGATATAGCTTGTTCTTTCGGAACTACCCCATTTTGATTCTTGTCATAAACTACACCATGTGCCATGTTTGAAACATCAATAGGTTTCAGCTCCCCACATCGAATACTATCACTTTCACAAAGACAGCTATTCGCATTACAGTTATCGAATAGGCTTCTGCATGAGCTTTTATCTTTTGGATTGATAGCATTCAACTGATATTCGTGAGCCTCATCACGTGAAACAGTTTCAGAATCTTTGGCTTTCAGATCTTGAGTAGCAGTTGCGGTATCAAAGTGACCAATAATTCTGATAACATTATCATGAACTTCTACTTTTACGTTAGTACCAGAAGTGGCTGCCTTGAACTGTTCATCACTGGAGGCTAGGTTCTGACGAAGGGCTTGAGAATTGTCTCTGGCAGTGGTAATGGGTTCACTTGGATTATTGGAATCCCTTCTGTCATAAAAATTATCTGAAATGTAAAAAATTGTTAATACTTTTTAAGTAAAGTGACTGATGAAAAATAGTTGATACATTGAAAGTTTACAGGTAAAAGTTTCTACACTGTGATGTCGGTCGGATTTTCAGAAAGATTAAAGTTAAAATTAAGGGAAACAGCTAAATTTCGTAGTAAAATTAAAAGAATTGAGCAATTCTTTGTCACGTTATTAGTAATAGATTATTAAGCATTTAATATAAACTTCCGAAATGAGTGTTTAGTCGTCTCCTTTAAATACTTACTCTGTCTTTTCCTGTGCAGTAGTGTGGCTCCTTAACTTTACTTACCAGATTCAGAATCAGAGGAAGGCTCCGACTTTAACATGTCAAGACAACATATATAACCACGACAGCACATACTGTTTATGGAGATTAATCTTAGGAGACAGTAACTTTTGGAATTATTTTTGCTAAAGAAATGGTTCAAATTTTTAAGTCAGATTTTTTATAAAAACTAAGCCTATTATGATTTAAAATTATTTGGATAAAATAAAAAAAGATATATTATTAATGTCATGGCATGTTTATATTTTGATTAGTGCAAAAAATAAAGCTGAGGAACAGGAGTTTCTATATATAGTGTGTTAGTGTAAATAACAAGCTCTTATACCTAAATGAATTTCTTAAATGATATTATGGATGAGATAGTAATATGTTTTATTCAATTTTCTGCATATGAGCTAACTCTTTTTTTAAAAATTCAACTGTAGGCTTCATTTTGTAATCTTTTTTAATAAATGAAATTATAGACACTTTCTGTAACACACTTTTCAAAAGGCTCTAGAAGACAAATCCACTCAGTAAAAACAACAGTTTTAGTCCTGCTGACAATGAAGAGGCTCTTTTGTATGCAACTTAAATTAGAATTCTTTACTTCAGAAAATATGAAAAGCAAATATACAACAGGAAAGAAACAAAGAAAAAATGGTATATTAAAAAATGTATATGGACGTATATATCCTTGTGTATCCTTGTGCCTGCATAGCATGTGTGTAAATTGCTGCAACTGCACGTGCATGAGCATCCGAGTTGGGTGTTTCGAAATGGCATCAAGGACCTGGCACAATAACCACTCAAGCTGACTTGTACTTTTGCTTTACATGCAGTCTTTTCTATTTTCAGATATGTTTTCTTTAATTTTATTTCAGCTTTCATTTTTCCTTTTCGAAATTCTGTTTTTCAGCTTTTCCGTGGAGCCACTTTGGCGTCAATGGCAGAATTTTTGAGTGCCTTCGTGTAGACAAACTTTTACTTTTCTGCACTTTTACTTCTGTGCGAAAGGCTTCAGTGCAAGACGCGGTGAAGTGAAGTAGAGGCGATGGAAAATGCATGTAATTGTTATGTATTCGTATGATATATGAAATATAGAAAATCAGGAAGTTCCTATTTGTACAACTTCAGTCGAAAATTTAAAGTGGCTCTATTGCCTTTTAAAGGTTCTATACATTGCAATGGAGCGCAGATAATATTTGCAAGCATGAAAAGTTGAGTTTTGTTGCACTTCATTCAAAAAATATTACAAAATTTACTTAAGGATGCAAAGAAAATAATATGTTCCGCTGAACTAGAATATATATCAATCATACATATGCATTTAATTAAAGTAATTACATTTAGGCAGGAAATACTCAAATTATGTCTATCCACAAGTGACTTTGTTAAGTGCTTAGCAAGGACGTGTGGCATGATAATGCATATTTTATTCTATATATGTATATATTTTCAAATAGGAGTTTTAAGACTATACTATATACTAAGAAGTGTGCTCTAGTAAATCTTAATCATCCGTCTCTCTCAGAAACATGGCGATTTGAATGTTAACTCCAAAAAACTTCACACTTCTGTAGAAATTTTTGATGCCATAAAAAATATTTTGTAATATTTACTCATCACACCATCCATTAATCCAAAAGTTCAGGTTCACTACTTCAAGTTGTGCACATATATAGTTTACGTTTTGTCATGGCGTTAGCTATGTATTTATTAAATATGAAATAATCTATGATCTATGATCCATATAAGGGGGATATGATAACTGTAAAAAAACCAATTCAAGATTACATGCTCTAGCTAGATAAAAAATAAATAATGCTAGGGATGTTCATACCTTAACCCAAATTGAATAATAAATAACTAGCAGAACTAGTAGTTCTCTGGGAAGTAATATCTTCTTTCTTTAAAATATATACTGTATGAGAAGCTGCTCCTTACACAAAAAATAATATATTTTTTTTAATACCACAACAGCTTACTTTACCGCTTTAAGACAAAGAGAAAAGAAGAAATGGATTGAAATCCTAGTTCCGCAATATTTAAGCAGCCTACATGTCTGGGAACAAAAGGAAGCTCAATAATTCCACAAAAAGTGAAAAGAAATCTTGTATATATTAACTATACAGAGCCAATATATTATTTACCACGGCATACAAATCCATCTAGTTAACTTGTTGGTGCTAGTTGAAGTAACTTACAGCTAGGGAGCCCTCATTAAGACAAATAAGGAGAGAAGGAAACCCTCTTGCCTTTGTAAGTAAATTGATGAATTATAATTTTGGCTTTCCACGGTATTAAAATAAAGCATAATTAATTTCATAATGATGAAAATAATAATAAAACTATTCAACAATAAGGTTACATTTAACAGTAAACCTTTCCTTAAATAAGTCATATTTTGACACCCAGTCCGTCACTCTGAGTCGTGGTGAATACTTCATCAAACTGTCAGTATGACTATCAACAAAATGTAGTTGATATATATCAGTCTCAATACAATTTTATCTTATGAGGAGTTCAGAGAAAATAACCAGCTACTCTAAGGGACCTCGATAGCAACATTGGCGAAGAAGCTTTCTAACTCTTTTTGTATAAAGTGTATGTTTAATAACAAAACAATAATAACAGTTTCCTGAAGGCATACTAAACTTGTTGCTTTCTATGGAAATAATCTACCCGTCGAAAATAGAAGATGCAAACAAACTTATCCATCACACAGCGCCAAAAATTGACATGAAAGCCTCAAGTACTGCTAGCCATGAAGAAGAATTTTTTGTTGAATTTCATATATTATATATTATGTACATCATTCGAGAAAAAATTCTGGTTGATTTTTTGCCAAGATGTCATTACGGTCAACGTTACTTCTTCTACTGTTGCCATACGTATCAGTAACCCATTTGAAATCAGGTTACGTAGAGATTTCTTAAAAGTTCTCAGCAAATTTAAAATCGAAAGGTTTGAATTTTATTGAAGAAGTTTGAAAGAAAAGTAAAGATTATTACTCTGATTCCTCTCTCTGAATAATATTCTTTAACCATCACAGTTGGAATTAGATGCTCAATAAAGAAACTGTGTTGAAGGACTTCAAATATAATAAGAATAATATGATTTTCACATTCTTGTAACTTTAATAGAATTACCATAGCACTACAAAATGCTTAATACTTTTTGTACAGAGACTGCTTCACTTGTAATCGATTTGTAATTTAAGTGATGTGACTTATTTGTTTAAGAAGGAATTGAAAAATTTTCCCAGAACATATTTGTTCAGTTATATAGCTACCTACATTCCCCATCTACATATGAGCACACATGTGAGTACATGTAAAATCACAGTCTTAGGTACTTCATTACATTCATACCTCCACTCAGACGACAAGCATTAATTTATTTCAATTTGTTTTTAGCTAGAACGGTTTTTCGTACTTTGGCGTTATATCAACAAAGGATATCAAAGCACAATAGGTAGCAGAATGCGGTACTACGAATGGATATGTACTCGAAGCTACACTCACAGACACAAGCGAATTTATTCATTGAACTAAATTGAATTAGAATTGATTGAAAAATTAAAAATTAATCTCGCTGCATTTGTAATGATTACAATTGGAAACGTCGTCATCGCCGACATCATCCTCATTGTCGTAGTGGCAGTCGATGTTGCCCGTGTCGCCCGAGTCGCCCGTGTTGCACCAAAACAATCATAAAACCAAATAGATGCATGACTGTCATTTGTATTGAGTGGCAGGGTATGGGTGGTATGTCACATCCTATGTGCTTTTTCGAGGA
Source organism: Teleopsis dalmanni (assembly GCF_002237135.1). NCBI lineage: Eukaryota > Metazoa > Arthropoda > Insecta > Diptera > Diopsidae > Teleopsis > Teleopsis dalmanni. Next base: position 14,193,002 of record NC_051846.1, read on the forward strand.
GTTAGTATATTTGCGTTCGAAAGTAGATTACAACTCGTCTAGTGAACTCAGTCGGTGTGCACTGAACAATTGTTGTGTTCTACATACTCATACCTAGGTTCATTCATGCAGGCCAAGCTAAACGAAATTGCAATAAAAGTTGTTGCAGTTGCAGTTGTAATTGCAATTGCAGTAATGGGAATAGTTAATGCCATGCACTTTACTGCACCGCCACTTGCTAGTGTGTGTCTAGTGAAATAGACAAATAAACAAACAAAATCCTTGATCCTTTTTTTTTGGCAGGGCTTCGATATTTACAAACCTTCTATGAAAAATTGATTGACGCCACACATAATCGTCGAAATTTGTACTGTTCTGGTAAGTGTTTATTGAGTTTATTTTGTCAGTAATTTTCTAGAATTGCATTTAAAAAATTAAAGCCACTAAGTTGCATTAAAAAATTGAATGAATCAACTGAATGAACACAAATACTTAAGCATTGACTGATTATTAGTCTGGGTAGTCAAAGTGGACTTTTAAATTTTATTTATAAGATTTGTCAGAGCTTGTTTGATTGACTGAGAAGGAATCTTCGGTAGGCATATGTAAACGGGAACATCAATTTAATTGCTTTGTTTAAGTTTTTGTACTACGACCTACATTGAGCATAATCCTTAAAGAGGAAACGGTCTTTTTTCTTTTTTTCGCAACTATAATCCTTTCCTATATGTCTTGATAAACTTCCAATTTAATTATATCTATATTGGTAGAGAGTGTATTCGCTTTATCGCATGATTACCGTATTTGTAGGTACCACAAAACTGAATGGCTAAAACATATTGGAAATAGACACCAATAGCCAAATATTAACTGGTATACGTTACGTTATATACGTTATATATTTATTATAAAATCTAACTATTCTAATATATGTCAGATAAAGTTTACAGCTTTATATAAGTACTTCATTTAATTGACATTTAATTAAATTAAAACCTTTGACTGAATATTGTAAACCATTCCAGTACATAGTTGATTTAGTATTGTGGATTCTAGAACAACAATTTTGCGGCCTATCTCTTCCCTAATTTATTCGACTAACGGCCGTACTCTATAATGTTAAGGTTTTGATTCTAAAATTTATCTCTTGTCCTAATATACACGGTTATTCATCATAATTTCATTATTTAGGATATTCACGATCATTGATCCAGTGATCTCCGTTTTGTTTTAATTTTTTTTAACTCTTTGACTAAATGCTGTAGATCCTTCAACTACTTGACTTAGAAATGTGTCGATTCTGCGGTCTATCTCTAGTCCTAATATGCATGGTTAATAACCCTAATTTTATGAATCTGAAGCATGTTTCTATCACGCGCAGCCATTGATTCTATGATCCTTGTTTTGTCTTAAATATAAACATTGCCTAAGTAGAGATTTTCATTTTCTTCTAATACAGAACCATTAAAGATATTTTCATGCCATTAATTCTTAGCTCTCTTTGACTTACAAATACAGAGTAGTACAGTGAAGGATCAGATTTAAAAGCATAATCTACTTTGAGCATAATTTACCTTCAATTTTAATGAAATTCCATACAATTCTGGATAAAAAGATGTCTCAAAGCATCGTATCCAAAGAAGATTTTGTAAATGCTCAGCTCTTAATACACAGACACAAATAGTATTTACAGCGTAATTTCCATAAGGACCTCTCCTGAAATTTTCTACTTTAAAAACTGTTAACTTACTTAACTTTTAACTGCTTAACACTTTTTAACAATGCAGACAAGCGACAGTGCAACGTTTATGGAAAAATATCGGATTTGCTGCCATCACAACATCGTTCGCAGCATCCAAACATTTATGATGCTGCGAACACATCAAGAGGGAGTCAGGATACTGGTACACTATGAAAAAATCACTGCTTTATTTATGAGGAGTCCCTCCCAATTCTGTTGCCGATTCCTTGACGTGAAAATTCTGTTGACAACTGGCATGTGTGTGCTAGGCGGCAGCTGTGTATGTGCCTCGGTGGGTGAGATTGGGCGAGATTGAGCGAGACTGGGGGCTCCAAATTTTTAAGTTATGTGTATATTTTGATTTTAGTGAAGCAACAAATGCGAAAAATATGTCAACAAAATATGTTAACACGTCAACAAAAATTTGTTAAAAATCGTAAAGTGAAATAAAGGCACAAATGGCGTAATGCCATGAAATTTGTTGTCATAGTGCCCTGATGGCAATTCAATGTTGTTGAGTGGCGTGCAGCAAATAAAATTAAAACATTATTAAAATTTTGTATATTTAACGCAATTCAATGAACGAAAAAATTTCACACCAAAAAGTTTCGAATTCTTTGGGAATTTATAATTTTTGTCTTGAAGTATGCAGAAAGGCACGGTACGGCTGGGCACGGCGGGGCGCGGCATAGCACGGAATTTATGCATAACAATTGCAGTATTATCAGTCGTGTAAGTTATTCCTTTTGTGCCTGTTTCGCACGACTTCCTTCCTGTCGAGCATTTAAATAAACAAAACAACAATATTAAAAATCAAATCGTACATATAAAACGATTTCCGGCATCCGACAATACTCACCACACGACAGTCTAAGTCCAAAACCGTCCAAAACCATCCAAATCCACAAAGTACGATTCCCCTTTTTTCCTGCTTTGCCTAAACTTTTGCATAGGTTACCGCTTCATCTTCTTTATCCACTCACTATGGCCGTACAATGCTGAGTGTGCGTTAGGGCTCAGTTCCCAATGGAATCGCGTCGCATTGTTTGAAATTGCTTTTATATTGAAAAAATGCTAAAGAAGTTAAATAAAAAATAAAATATTCAAAAAATGTCTACGGCGGCGAAAGGACTTTGCCTTCCAATCATACCAGACCCACTAAGCCTACCACTGAGATTTGTACCAACTTAATTTTGGAATAAAACTGATTTAAATGATATTCACCTGTTACGCACTGGGAAATGTGAGTGGCTTGCGGTGTGCGGTAAAGAAAATGGTGTCCTGTGTTTTGCATAAATTTATTAAAAATATATTTACATTGACGGATTTCACTAAATAATTGTTGAAAATTTAATTTCTGCCAATAATCTAAAGGATTTGAAAAAATTTTTTCACAGTAATTAAAATCATGGCAAAGCCAAGTCAGCTTAAATGAATCAAATACTTCCTTTGCAAATACTCAGACCTGGCAAGGTTAAGACATTCTGCAATGAAAATCTACGAATTAATAAATAAAGATCCAAATGCGGATCCTTCAAAATAATCTGGCTATCAACCGCGTAAATTGATTTTCATGCTTGGAGTATTTTATTTGGTTAAATAGTAATGGCGTCTATGCACAAAACCCAGTTAAGTTGTCACTAAAACCAGCAGAGCTCTACTAGCCTTGTTTCAGATCCATACCGAAAATCTTCAATACGATTTTGATTGAATTTCTTGTAAACTACTACACGTACCTTTTCAAAACGACTAAAATATTCAACTTTGCATTACATTCTATAGAGACAATGTATCTACTAAGATTAAGCTATTAATTTAAGCTTCATCATTAACCACCCTTTTTTTTCGAAGCTGAGGAACAAAAAATGTCTACACACCCGCAGAAACGTCTTTCTATGGGTAGTGCGCGGTTGGTGCTAATCGCTGACATGCTAAAAAACTTCCCTTTCCAGAGGACCCTTTCCATCCTTAAGACTCAGAACAGTTCTTAGTACTTTAAAAAGCTTGTCTTTAAATCAATTGAAATATCTTATTAAATAAAAATATTATTCTTTAAAAGACTTAAGGTAATATCTTTAAATCAATTGTTTAAATCAATTCTATTCTTTTATCTTATAATGAGATATTTGACCTGAAATAAAGACTATGTTTCTACTAAGGTTAAGTTATTAATGTTAGTGTTGCCTTCGTCATTGACGATCCTTACCTCTAGGGACTCCAAACTGTTCGTAGTTCTTTAAAATAATATTGAGTATTCTTTAAAAGATTTGCGTTAATATTTTTAAATCAATTATATTATTTTATCGTATATTGAGATATGTTGATATATTAATGTTGGTGTTGTCATCGTCATTGACCACTCTTACCCCTAGGGAAGATAATGAAGTTAATATCTTTAAATTAATTATAGTCTTTTATCGTATATTGAGTATTCTTTAAAATAAAACAATTGTAGTCTTTATCGTATTTTGAGATATTCGATTCTAAATCAGCAAATCCGCTACCGAGTCGAGATATGCGTTTAAACGGATTTCAATAGATATTTTTCTTAGTTTTTTTTTTTGGAATTGTAATAATTTCTGAAGTCAAAGTTGAGTATTTTTCTCAGTTTTTTCTTTAAAATTTCTTAATTTTGTTCTTTTTGAGGAATTCTGGAATTTTGTTTTCTGTTCAGCTTAAAATTTTCCTTATAAATAAAGTGAGTAGCTGGCGTGACCCTCGTTAATTTCCAACTTCGTCCTGCAGTTATTATTATTATTATTGTTTTTGTTGTTGTTGTTATTGTTGTTGTAGTTATTTATTGTGTTGTTGTTGTTGTTGTTGGTAGAACTTAATTGTTGTTGCAGTTGTTTTTGTTTCTGAAGTGTCATATTTTGACGGAAGTGAAAGAACACAAAAGTCTGCCAACTTACAACAAAGTTGCAAGTTTAAAAAATGTTGAGGAAAAACAACATAAACAAAACACAAAAAATTACAAAATTTATTTTTATTTATATTTTTGCCAGCTTGCTTTTCTTTCGCCTTCCACAGCTCCACAGCTCCGCAGCTCCATAGTTCCACAGTTACTTTCCATATTTTCGCAGGACTTAATTTATGGCGACATTAAGGACAGCAAAAACTTATTTTTCACGTTTGATTTGATTTTTGTGTGGAGAAAAAAATTTATGATTTTTCTTTTCGTGGGTTTTGTTTGCTGCTGCGGCGGGTTCTGTGAAGTTTGGGCCCGTGGCCGATTTTTATTTCGGTTTAGAAAACAGGCAAATCTCTTCCAGCAGCACAGCCATACACAAACTTGCTCCACAAAGGAAACCGAAGACATTGGGCGCCATCGGTGTGCTACATCAAAGCACACGTAAAAAACAGTGCGGCACTTTTTTTTTTCAAGTGCACTTTGAGTGTTTTTCTTTGTTTTGTTTCCGTTTTGTGTATTTCGGTTATTTTGGTTATTTTTCCTTATTCAAATGAACCTTGTTTTTTGTTTTTATTTCGATTTTTTTCAGGCGATATATTGCATGCTGTTTGATGAACCACTCCCACATTTCATACTCGTATCTTGGTTAACATGAATTAAATTCATACCGACGAATTGGGGGATTCTGGAGCAGTGTTTGGAAATCAATTAATACGTGACAGCTTGGCGCTTAAGTACAATTAAGCCGTCGGAATTACAAAATCAATATTGAAAATTACATTAAATTATGAAAATGAAGAGGGATTTATTAATTCCCTTGACAGTTAAGGTCAGACATGATTATGTTTAAGTATCTCGTACACAAATTCCCATCATAACGAATGGAAATTAATTTTTTAATATAAAATTTTTCAATAAAATAAAATTTTTTTCTTTTATATTGAAGTTTAAAAATTGTAAAGCAATTTCTCCAGCAAAAAATCTCTTAAGACGCACTTTATTATAAATAGAAAGAGTAAGACTAACTAAGTTTTTAAAATTGCACAGAAGAAATTAATACAGACAATCAAAGCAATAATTTTGCAGTAGATATCACTGATCCAGGCTTCGTTTAATGTCGACATATACTACATAAAAATATCTAGAAGTAATTATTATTTACGCAAATAGAAGGAAGAAATATTGAGCAAAATATAAATCTACCTTTCTGATATTTTATTTGTAGGTATTTGCTCAGATGTCTATCTTTGCTTCATGTCGTCATAGTTACAATTCTCAATCAGTTTAATTATTTTTGTAATCACTATCTTAGTCAGAGAAAACTTTATTCAGCAGGTTTTTTGATTTAAAAATACAATTAAACTTGAGAAAGTGATAATTAATAATATAATAAAAAAGAACTTGAGGGCACAAATTTGCTAACAAGGCATTTGCTTTATAGTGACGGTTATAATTCTCAAGTAGTTTAATAGTTTTTAAGTATAAGTAAATAATTCAAATGTAGTGAATAGCAATTATTTTAATATGAATGTATGGAATGACGAATGGTAAGAACTCTAATATTTCCCGCTACAAAAATAAAAAGTATGTAATTGTGTGAACATTTATAGGGAAAAGAAAGAAAATGATCAATTTTTAAAGAAAAATTGTATTAATTTAAATATTACTAACTTTTTTAATCATTTTCTGAAATAATTTTAGCCCTAGGTCAATTAAAAAAGTGTTGAAATTATTTTAATTTTTGTAATAAACTCGAGTATTAATATGTGAGATCAACTTTTTTGCGTACAAATTTCTGGATCAATACCGAGCAATATACAAGGTGAGATGAAAAAACTGCAACCAACTTCAGACTGCTGTCATTTCTAAACCGCTCGTCCCACAGCTGTCAGATTTATTCTAGTGACAGCTCATTATATTGTTTACAAGCGCACAAAAGCATTTTGGTGGGAATTTTTCAAAAAAAAAGTTATTTGTGATGGAATTCAAGCGTGATAGTGTGATTGCTTTGCATTTGGCTGGAAAACCACAAGTGGCTATCGTTAGAGCCCTCCAGCATTTAGAAGTGAATAAATGTTTTGTGTCTCGTACCATCGCTCGTTACCATGATACTGGTAGCGTAGCCCGACGTCAAGGAAGTGGACGAAAAAAAACAGCAACATCGGCAGAAATGGTTCGAAAAGTGAAAAAGCGAATTGAACGAAATCCGCGTCGCAGTGGACGAAAAATGGCTCGTGAGCTGAACATATCGCAATATGCCATTCGGCAAATATTGAAAAATGAGCTTGGACTAAAGCCATTCAAGTTCCAAAAAGTGCAAGATCTTACTGATGCGCAAAAAAAAGTTAGACTCGAAAAAGCTAAAGAGTTGTTTCGCTTGGCCGAAAGTGGTGAACTGCCGAATTTGGTTTTCTCCGATGAGAAACCATTCGTTATCCAGCAGTTTGTAAACAAACAAAATGATCGTGTTTACTTGCCAGAGAGGTCAGCTGAAAATTTGCAACTTCGGTTGGCCATCACAACTCAAAAGCCGGCCATGGTGATGGTGTGGGCCGCCATAACAGCCGATGGTCGCTCGCCGCTCGTATTCATCGACCGTGGTGTCAAATTAAATGCGCAAATCTATCGCGAAAATATTTTGGAGGGAGTTCTGAAGCCCTGGGCACGCAAACATTTCGGCCGCAGACCTTGGACATTCCAACAGGACTCAGCACCATCGCACTCAGCACGCGCCATCCAAGAATGGTTAAGAAATGAGGTTCCTCGCTTCATTTCCACCGCACAATGGCCACCAAAATCTCCGGATGCCAATCCGTTGGACTATTGTGCCTGGGGTATTTTGGAAAGCAAGGTTGGAACTAAAAAATACCAAAGTGTCGATCATCTCAAGCAAGCGCTTCGCCGAGAATGGGACAAAATACCGCAGAGCCACTTTCGGGCCAAAGGTGGCCAATTCGAACAAATCTAAACCGATTCTCAAATTTGATGTTATTTCCGACATTTTTTGCTTTCATTCAATAAAATTTAAAAAAAATGAAAAAATTATGGCGTTTTACTTTGTTGCAGTTTTTTCATCTCACCTTGTATATACTGTAAATTGATTTTGATAAAAGAACTTCAGGAGAGATAGTCTAAATTACTGTTGTGTATATTATTATTTTATAAGCAAAAATTTACTGATATATACCAAAACGTTATAAAAGTACATCAAATGGTATTAACTGATCGACGCATTGAAACTGGAGGGTTTGAATAGGCGAGGGGCTTTTCGATGGAAAGCGTTTTGAAAGTATTACGCGAAGATTTACCTAAACATAAAATAACTGTTATTACAACAGTTTAAATATTGTATTTGGATTTATCTCTTCTTTAAGGGGACTAAACTGGGGATTATCAATACGGTGAAATAACTACAAAGAAGATAAAGAAAATTTGGTACTGTTAACCTTTTCGGCCCGTAAAGAAGATTTGCGAAGAAGGTTGTAAAACTAGTGATTATTGTTTTCTTTACTGTGATGATTTTTTGGGAATGTATGTTGTTGTATATATATTGCATAATTAACTTCAGATTAAAAAACTTGCCAATTTGAAAAATCAAATTTTTTTTTTCAAAATATTACACCAACTTAAATAAGTTACGTTTCGAATTAGTGAACGCGCTTCATAATATACTAGGTATAACCTTTAATAATTCATATTTGTTCTAAAATAGGCTCACCTCAAATGAATCTCTATAAAGACGCATACTGACATATCTGAAAGGCTATTCAGCATCAATTGTAGTTATTTGATAGGGGCATATATTTGCAATATCGCTGATAAGTGAATCTTCACTGTTTCAGTTATATCAAAAAAAGTGCCTTTCTCAATAGATCTTATAGCTCCAGTGGCCTAAACACTGTTCTGCCACTGAAATAAAGTATCAATGGCTTTGCATTTCTTAGACTAATATGCCTCAAGATAAGATATTAAGAGCCTAGGCATTAGCGAAGCACTGTTACAATGGATGATCTTTGTAAACCAACCGCAACTGAATAGAGGACATTATGAGCTGTTGATGACTTAGTAATAGCAGAGAGGCACAGGAAGCTTGGGATCACTAATCTCCTTCTATGTTAAATCAATTCCGAATTGTCACAATGAATGTCCCATTTCCTTCCAAGTGATAAAGCCATTATTGTAGGAGGGGATATACTAGAAAATATTTTTTTCGGAGACATTATTAGCTGTTTACAACTAAGTAAGACTAGAGGAGGATAGCAAGTCTCGACCCAGTAATCGTCTCCTGGATTATATCAAACTTGGATTGTCACAAAGAAAATTGCTAAAGATCCCAACTGCTTCGAAGCACAGTTAACATTCTGTTTTTTAAGTATTGAAGCCACTATTGTGCCAAGGACTGTATATGCTAGAAAATAAATTGTTTATCATTATATATGACGTGTACTATGCATACTAGATTGATAAAGTAACTCATCCCTCAATCCTTCCTTGATACATGACAGTCTCCGACTATTTCAATTTATTGTGATGATAATAAAGGTCATGATCAATCATAGATATAGTGCTCACAACTATGTTTTGCTGAAGAAAACACCTAACCGTAGCTTTAAGAAAGAACTGGTTCTTTTAGGTCTTTAACTTGACCTCCTGGAGATACACCAGTAGAGAGTTCTTTCACTCTTCTAGCATAGATCTCGTTGTGGAATAACTTCAACAAATTCAGGACTGTGATTGGAGCATTACCAGCCTTTTTCATTTCTAGCGCAGTCTTTCGTATGGAAAGGCGCAAGGTATTATTTTGGAGACAATGTATACTTAGTGGAGATCCATTGAATAATTATTGAATTTTTTAAATAGTTATTGATTTTTTTTTGTTTAACTTCAAATAAAATACAATTTTATTGTGTTTAAATTTTTCATTCTACGCTATTTTCTTTATTATGAAAATATAATATACAAAACTTGCTATTTTGCTTTAAATGTTCATTTATTTATTATATTTTTACAATTTCTTTTATATGTTTAACTTATAAAAATGTATATATATATATTTATAAATATGTATGCAAATAGAATAAATATAATATAGAATTACTTTTATATATATACATATATGTATATATATATATATGCAGAAACTTAAAGTTTTATTTGTAAATAATTAATTAAATAAATTTACTGAAAAAATAATTGACTCCTAAAAATTAACAAAGCATGAATGATGCCTTCAAAGGATCAAAACATCTACGAATTCCAAAGAAACGGTTGTGTACTCGAGTACGAGGAGCATTGCCAGATTAAGACGAAGTGGAATTTTCACTATAAATTAGCTGCTCCATTTTAAGTGAACAAAAAGATTTATAATTTTGAATTGACACGATAAATAAATTGACCAAATAAATTTTACTCCTTTTAGCAACATTAACAATTTTTGGGTTGCCGCCAGAGTAGCCCGAAAAGGATACGCTTTGTGGTTGTGAAGTAAGTTTACATAGGATTTTGTCTTAAGTTTGCTTTATGTTGCTTTTTAGACATTTAAACTACAGTTTTATTTAAGGACATTATTAAAGGGTATGGATAGGGTTAAGGGTAGTCAGGGTATTGGGCGCTGGGCGTTGGGCGTTGAGCGTTGGGTGTGGAATGGTGGATATGGAATTGTAGTGGGTGTCTCTAAGGCTACGTAATATTAATAATTTTGTTTTTATTTTAAGTTTAACAATTTTGTCTAATTTTTAAGTGAGTTGAGTTGCTTATATTACTTTTTCTTTCACAAATGTTTCTTTTCTTCAACATTTAGTTACTTTTTACAGCATTTAAAATGCGAGTTTCAATATGAATTTAGCATTTCTGGTTAGGGATATATAAACAATATATAAAATAAATTAAATTGGTTTCTTTAAATGAATAACGAAGTTACAAAAGTAGTTCAACAAAGAAAGAATAATTATTTCTTTTTCATATATTTTGCGTTACTAGCAAGCATTTGTCGTGTTAAACTATTAACAAATCTTTTGTTTTGGCTTTTATTTTTTTATTATAGTAATTTTTAAACTTTTAAATAATAAGTTTTTTTTTCAAATTTTTCAATCAATTTCTCAATATTAACAATTTCATATGCAATAATATAATTATAGTAATAATGTATATATATCATTTGAATAGATTCATCTTCTTCTTAGTTTCAAAGTAAAGTTCAATACTTAGAATTAATTTAAAATTGCTTTAATATTTCGTTGTTAGTTACTTTACACATTAAACGTTACTCAAGTCTTCAATCATTCAATTGCTTAAAGTTTTAATTGCTCAATTGTTCCTTTTAAAACTTAATTTTATCATTTATTTTATTAATTAATTTAGTTTCAACTTAATTTATATTTTCTGAAAAGCTTCTCATATTTTCCATTATAAAATTGTTTCACGAATGCAGACATAGACAAAATATCCTGAAGGTTCAATAACACAAACTGCTCGCAGGACCTTAAATGTTTATATATTCAAGAGTAGTGTTAACAATAGAATAATATTTATGTATAAATTATGGACATTAACTAAAAATGTTAAATATTATCATAATATATGCTGATCACAATTGCATATGTAAATGTAATTTCTTTTCGGGGTTGTGGAAAACTACTACACAGTCAGTATGTTTCGAATATATAGGTTGTAAAGCTTATTTTCTTAATAATGGAAACTAGTTTTTATTTTTACTCCTGTTAGCTTTCTTTAACATTAAAACTACTTGGTTAAAAATATTTTTTAGTGCAGTTAGTCTCCACATATTGAAATTCTGTACCTGTTACTTTAGTGCTGTTAACTCGCACTCAGTTATTTATTCAAATAATAGTACGCGATTTTAAGCTAATCTTAAAGTCAGTTTCAGCTGTTAATAAAAAAAAAATTATATTCAATATTTTGTCTTCTCATTTACTGTAAGCCCAGAGCGAAAGAAAAAATTTGTCGTATGTAGACGCTACAGGTGATTCAGACGAATATAGAAACAATAAAGTCACGGTTTAGTGAAGGTTAACAGTTGGTAATAAAAGCTTTAATGAACTTCAACTTGGGGTCTCATATCAGTTAAATGGGTATGAGTTAAATAGTTATCACAGCAGTTAGAAGACAAAATAAACAATAACTTGTTGGATCAGTAATGATGTTTACATCTAAGTGCTACACTGTACTCTGAAAACTAGTTGTGGTCTCATGTGATTGATATATTGATCAGATACAAAATGCTTTCATTCGAGATAGTAACAAAGTCGTACTTGTCTGCAAAAATCTAGTAGAATATCCACTAAGTCAGTATGGCCGTGCGGTGCAGCACATTTTGCAGATAAGTGCACAGAATACCGAGCCGCCACATGTAATGAAAGAAGTAATGAAAGAGTGGAAGAAAGAAACAGTAAAAAACCTCCCGACCTGGAAATATCGTTTTAGGGCAGCTGACTCGAAACAGGATAAGGGAATGAATTAAAAAAGAAGTAAGATATCAACGTAAGCTAAAAAATTGTAGAATTAGCACTCTGCAACACTTTTAATAGTATGGTGAAGTGGTGAATAAGTATGGTGAAATGGAGTTAACTCACATCTCGATACGCTTAAAAAATTTTGTGATAAATAACTACTATATCACAGCATACTGATGCTCCATTTTGTAATGATATAGCAAAACGCGAACATAAATAATTAAAATTGTTTATGTATATCATAAGAAATAATAAAAAAATAGTCCATTATCTTATTATTTAAAACATTTTTTGAATTAATATCCTTATCTATTCATTTGAATCGTTTTTGGATCATGGTATTACAATAAAATCTAAAATTTGAACTGGTTAAAAAATTATTTTAATCTTTGATTGAATATAAAATATATATAATTTAAGGTAAAAAATAATTAGAATTTTATATTGCATTTAAAATGAACCTTAGGTATATTTTACTTTGTCTTTCGCTATTATAGAAGAATGTAATGCCTTTGCATTTTTATTGCACTAATGTTTTAGATATATTTTTAAATTATATCACTAAAATATATCTACAAATAAATTTTTATTAATTATTAAAATAATTTTAATATTACTTTTACATATTCTTGCTACAAAATTAGCTTTCAAAAAGCAATTTAAAATTTTCTTTAATCTTACAATTTTGCTCAGAAGTTCAACTTGTATGCATTTACTTCTTTGTTTTTTAATTCATTCTAATTTATATATTCAATTTTTTTAAATATTTACCTCAAATTTAAAATTGAATTTTGAATACTCAAAACAGAATGTTTCATCTTAATTTCTATGTATATTAATAGTTTAAGTCGTTCCATTTTAGCTTTTACTGTTATAGTTATTTAAAAATTATTTTTATTTTTATGTGTTTTCATATTATTAAATAATATTAATATAACATAATTTTATTTAAAATACTTTTTTATTCTTACATAAATTTTTTTTTTATATTTACATTGAGCAAAAATTTTTATTAGCAAGTATTATTACAGAAACTGTGGCAAAAATGGAGTGGTGGATTTAAAAGTCGTATTTTAAGGTCCACTTTGATTATTTATTTATTTAAAATCTGCATTATAGTGGCTTTACCTTTTTCAGAAAATTTTTTCTTTAATAGTGGACAAATAATTTTTTTAAAAACTTTAAATCCACATGTCCTTAAATTATAAGGACATATGTATGATTTTATCCATATTCAAACAACCTACCACAGTTCGTGTTTAACATAAAATATTTTCACCACAAATTGCTCTTAGAGTAGTATTAGTTTCATCTACTTAGTATTAGAATTCAAGTGTTTTTTTCTTCTCCAGTGTTGGAAAGTCAATAGTTGAATATGTTGAAAGGTGAATTAAGGATCGTGAATATCCTTGTAATAATCGTTTAATCATATTTATATGAAATCGTTTAAAATCAAATTTAATTTACACTCAAAAATTATGCTCAATGTAAATTCCTTGATATATATTACGGTTTTGTTGCTGCTGACATTTAATGTAAATAATAATTAATCAAATCGAATTTACATATATATAAATGTATGTATATATAAAATACGTCATTATATATATACGAGGCGACACAATTAAGTGGTTAAAGCTCAATAGTCACAAATGTTCAATGGCATTCGTTAATTTACTTTTTATTTTATTTTAATTTAAACCAAAAAGAAAAAAAATATTCAACTGAAAAGACACAACAAATAATGTCGATAAATAATAAATTGAATTATTTTATGTTAAATTGTTTGTAAATAATTTATAATATTTATGTTGTACGTATGAGAATGCATGTGTGCCTATAATATATTGTATATTGTATATATAGTATAAGTTTTTGCTGACTTATTTACAATTTTGCTAGCCAGCATTTAAATATGAAATAAAACATTTTTAAATTTATTTGCTTAAACTTAAATTTAAATTGCACTGAAATTGCTTTCAAGTTTAATACTAATGACATTAATACTATGTAAATAATATGCTATGCTTATCCATATATTTGTGTATATAAATTGCTTTATTTGTACAATTGCTTTTAAAAGATTTAAATTCCTAATAATTCGTTGTATTTAATATAATTAATTCGTTGCTTAATATTACGTTTTATTGCTTTTTGATACGCGGCGTTTATTTCATTGCATGGAAATTTATTCCTTGTCATTGTAATTATTCGTTGAGCAAAACTAATGGTAGAGTAAGTTTAAGAAATAAAACTTTTGTAAATAAAACAATAATTAATGTAGGAGAAAAATAATAATATTACTTCAAAACAAAGTTTCCAAACATATGTTAGCTAGAAAAGTTAAGTAGAAGAGTGTCAACCTATTTTAAACTAAACTAAATTAAGCAACTCGCTTAGATCTAATTGGTTTGTAAAATCAATATTATATTTTACTACTTATAAATCCAAATTTAAGGTATATATTTCAATTGTGTTAAAATAAAGTTTAGTTAAAATTGAATTTGATTTAAGGAAAATTACTTTACTTATTATCTTAAATACTATAAATTATAAGAAGTGTTATATTTTACTAAATAGGTAAATAAAAAAATTCTATATTCATCGTTGGATTTTTTTTTAAATTTTGGTCAAATAGTTTTGAAATATATTTAAATATTATTAGTACTTTTCAAAATTTCAATAAAGTAATTATTTATTAAAATATATTTAATTTTTTAGAGAAATTTTGTGTGGCATACTTGTAGGCACTATGTTTATCATCCGCTCTATATGCATATATTCAACACGAACGATAAACATATAATCAGAGATACTATAACACATATAATAATTTTGAAACAACTTTATTGAATCGTATTTCAGTTAAAAGATTGTTATGTAATGTTATCAATTTGCAACATCTTACTGAAATTATCAGTAAATATAATTTTTTGTTGCATACTTATAGGCTTATAGATACTTATATATCTTGTGATAGGCTTAAATTCACCACAATTGACGGACTTCTAATTAACAACATTATAATATATAAAAGATATATGCTTCCATAAAATGATCAGTGTAACAAAGATCATAATTCAATTTATCCGTTTATATGAACCGCTTTAACTAAAGTCACATAAGTTTAACATGATAACAGTGGTATATATAAGATCTAAGTTCAACTATAAGAACTGCTTCATGAATCGTTGAAAATATTTTTGCCACAGCAATTCATAAATCGTAGTTATAAATAGAAATTTCAACAATTGTTATCTTATTTGAAATAGAATAGACATTAGATTTGTATTACATCACTGAATACAGTTTTCGTTCTTATCTCACTTACTTATGGTTGCTATCCATATATGATAGCTTTCAATTTTATACCATACTATATCCGAGATGGAATAGCTTTAAGCTTTAATCTGATCTGTTTTTAACAGTTTTTATAAAAGCCTATGCTTCTTAATACCTACAAAACAATTTCAATGATGGGTACTACAAGAAAGTATCTTGACTCCCATATCCAAAACAAATTTTGTTAATTTGAATTTAATTGTTTACATATGCATAGACAAATATATGTATCTGAGAGTTGAATTACTCATTCAGCATTTGTTTACATGTTCTGAATTTACGCCTGAATTGCAATACTATTAGTTGTATATCCAACAGGCGATTCTCCCTTTGAGGGCTAAGTTAAAAGTGATGTTTTAAAATGTCCACCAATGATCAAAAATTGATCACTGCTTGTGAAAATAACCACATTAATATAATTTTACTACTAATAATAGTTCCCTTTGAAATTTTTCACCAATTTTTAATAATTTACTCTACTTAATGGTGACATAAAAACTGGTCTTAAACTTAATTTTCATATTTAGTGTAAATAAATAAATTAATAACCATAAAAATTATTATAAAAACCTTTAACAATAAACAATTTAAATATTTGCTAATAAAAAACAACCGCTTTAATGGCAGCAGTTAAATTTCGTTGTTCGGTTAAATTTAGATAATATATTGCTTAAGGAGTTAACTTATTCACTTAGATTCGTTGTCTGGTTACAATAATTTTTTTTTTAAATTGCTTCTTCTATCACAAATACACTAAGATTAAATATTGCTTTAAAATTCATTTGAGTTTTGAGTCGAATTTTTTGAATAATTTTTTAACCATGTAATCCTACTCATCATAATAATTAAATTTCAATTCTAAAAACTCCAGCAAATGACGTTCTGCCGAAGAACGTTGTCTATACTAAAACTTAAACTAATATAAGCTAAAGTTACATATTTAATATTTTTTAAATAAGTTTTTTTTCTTACTTAAATATATATATAAATTTCTGCTATATTGATTTATGTGTGTTTGTCTTGAATTACAGCGGAGGTTGTCTATACATTGAAATGAATGATGGAATATTAGAAATAAAATAATTTTTTAAATGGTGAAATAAAATATTTAATATAATTTAAATAAAAAAGGATTTAAATAAAATATTAATCTAAATTAAGAAAAAATAATTAAGGAAAATTAAAAAAAAATTTATTATAATTGACAGATCAAAACAAATTTATATTATTTTAATTTATTGACTCATTAATTTTAATAAGTTTAATATTTAAAGTTTATTATCTAATTTATTAAATTAGTAAATACTTCTTGCTATATGAAAGTCACGAATTCACAAAAAGGTACCAAATAGAATCATCCGGTACAGTTATCCATGTCTTTAGATGAAATTGCCGTATAGTCGCCAATTAAGATTTATAGTATCAAATACTTCTTAAAATGATCATCGTTACTGAAAGATTGGAATTAAATTTTTCAATAATTAAAAACGAATATATATTCGAAACTTCCAGGTCTACGAACATAAATTTTCGTCAAGACTGCTTCAAAGAAGTAAACCGGATCTTGGTGCTTGTCAAAGAAAATATAGTAGAAAAAATTATAGTTTAACGTAACCAATAGAGACAAGATGTGTAATAAAAAATTATTAAAACAAAATTAATAATTTATTTAATGTAAAATTTTGATAGCTGATCAACTAAAAAAAATGATTCCTTTTTTATATAAAATAAAATAAAACAAATTTATGTATGTGTAATATTTTTTTATTTGTATGTAATTAGTATATGTTTTATGTATATATATAAATATGTATATATATGCTACTGTTTTAATAAATATATTTTGTTTCATTTTTAATGAATAATTTAATCAAATTGTAATTAAATGTAAAAGTTTGCTTAAAATAATTAATGCTACAGCATAAAAATTATTATATAGTATTTTTATTTTATTTTTTAATTAAATAAAACTGAGTATTATTTAATTATTAGCAACTAAGTAATAAATTTTGGTTTACTGAGTTTTTAAAAATATGATTTTGGTTTTTAAAAATAATTTTAATTCAGCAAAAATTAATTATAAATAAATAATTTGTGTACATTTATTATCAACAATGTCAATTTGTATATAAGATTTAAAAACAAATTTATTGCTTATAATATTGCTAATAATTTCACTGGAATTTGTGTTTCTCAATAATTTTTACAATATTTTAATTTTTGTTTAGAAATATTTAAGTACAAACGCCGCTGGGACAGCTTATTTACGCGTTTTTATTTACAATTAAATTTAACTTTATTTACAAATTTTTTTTTGAATTTAATTTAGTTATTAATTATTATTTAAATATATTGTTTGTATTAATGCTCAAATATATATATAATATATGCTTATATATAAATAAATATATAGCTTACTTATTTACTAACTTATATTCGATTGAGTATTACTTTGGTACTTTAGCCGATATATATATATATAAGTCATATTATTTTTATATAACTTATTAATCGTTTAACGAATTTTTTCTGCTGTAATTATTATTTAAATTTATTTATATTTTAAATAAATAATTGCTTAAAACTAAGAGTTTATTTTAGTCAATTAATTTTAATAATATTTGGTTACGAGTGCTGTATGAGGCCAGTGTTGAGAAACAAAGCCTGTTTTCATTATAAATAATAGTGTTAGTGGTGAGTTTGTTGTGAGAGGTTATTAAAAAATGAATTTGGTGAATTTATGAGTTTTGGTGTATTTTGTGTGTTGAGTATTTCTAGCTTAAATTAATTTTTGCATAATGCTTTTAAAATTTTATAATAATTACAGTAATTGCCTAAAGTTTTGAGATCCGCCATTGAAGCTGATTGAAAATTACTTTATTACTTTATTTATATTTATTTACATATACAGAAAAATTTATTTAATCAGTATAATTATTTGCATATAAGTTAATATTTTTTTAACAAAAATATATAGGTTAAACTTGTAAGTACGCTAGGTTCTAGTGACTAGAAAACACTCGGCATTTGAATACGTTCGTCTTGGCTATTATAATATATCCTGACTGAAATATAATTTTCGCTGCTATACATATTTTTATATTCATTAATGACTAAAACAACCGTTTATTGTTTTTGTAAAATCAACAATTAACAATTATTAATTGTTAATAAATTTTGCTACACAAAGCAGAAACAAATAAATACTGAATTTAGTAAAAATGTCACACAGATCCTAACGTTTCTAATTTAATAAACAATAATGTGGGACCCTTAAATTTGTGCTTAGTGTACTCTAATAAATAAATATATTAAGATCTAAATTCATATTAAGTACGAAGATTAAATTGCTTCTTATAAAATTGCTTTATGAGTATATAATAATTGTATTATTTTATTTTTAATTATTAGAACTAAGTTTACTATAATTGACACAATTTTGTACAATAACATAAATTATAGAGAGTCAAAATGTGCAGAGTTAACACTTGGAGACTGTGTAAGAAACTCTACGTAAGAATTTACATTTTAGTTTAAAAATTATTCTAGGAGGATAAATGATTTAATATAGATTGGAGTAAGCCTATTTATATATATGTACACTAAAGAGATAGAGAGAGAGAGATAGAGTACTAGAGTCAAAGTTTCAATAGTTACAAAATTGTAATGGGAAAACGCCTGACTAGAAACTAACTTTTACAATAGGTATATAATGTCTTCAAAATTGAACTTGAATAACAACTTGTGGATACAGTTGAAACTAAATGAAGGTGGAAGAGGAAGGAGGACTAAATTAATAACAGAAATTTGAAAAATGCTTAAAAATATATAAACAATTAAAATAACTCTATTGAAATATAGAGATTAGAAGTATTGAGAGAGAATATAACATAACGACAAATAGTATTAAGTATTCCACGTATTATGTACCATTGAAACTGTTAATAAATCCAATAACTTATTGACAGCACCAGAAGTGCATTCCAAGAGGAAAACAGGAAAATATTTCATGAGTACATATTGAAAATAGTAAAGTATTAAAAAAGAGGATTGGAAAGGATGAGAAAAACTTTTTATATTCAAGTTCAAGTTTATAAACATTATACATTTTTTTTTAATTTTTTTATATTGTATTTAATATATTTTTTTATTAGTTATTCTTTTTATACATGCAAGTAAAATTTTGAAAACCAAAAGTTTAAAAAGTTCTAATATTAATTAATTATATTAAAATTTAGTTAGCCAAATTTGTTTATTTATTTCCTAATTTATTGCACCCTTTTCCCACATATGTAGTTTGATCCTTCAGATATATCCAATAAGAATTCCTATAGCCTGTCTTTACAAAGACTGTACGAACGAGAAAACTTTAAATTGGACGAATATTGCAGGGTTGCCTACGCCTATGAAACTTTTAAAATAAAATATTTAAGGAAATTAGAATAAATATTATTAATGATTGAACTAGTATTGAACATACAAACACACAAACACAAGCACACTGCAAAGATGAAATAGAATAGAAGAGTATATTAGATATAAAGTAGTAAAAGAAAAAATAAAGAAGGAATAACGAGTAAATTGAAAACAATTATAGTTAGTTGATAAATGAGAGAAAGAAACGATGATAGCATATATTTTAAATTGAGAAGAGCAGAATATTTTATGCAAGCACATTGCAAAGATAAAATAGAATAAAAGAGAGATATGGAGAAGAAGTAGTAATAGAAAAAATAAAGAAGGAATAACGAGTAACTTGAAAAGAATAATAGTTAGTTGATAAAGGAGAGAAAGAAACGATAATAGCATATATTTTAAAGTGAGAAGAGTAGAACAGATTTAGAATGAGGGATATAAATTATAAAGCTTTAGTTATTAGAAACAGTGATTCATAGAGATAATAAAGATAGGGAAATATTGTTAAGAAAAGGAAATAAGTGTTTAAAGAATGAAAGAAAAAATGAATAGTCTCTTACGATAATCTTATGTTATTTAAAAATTGATTTTTCATTAATGATAGAAGGAAAGACTGACAGTTAAAGATTAAAAGCATCTATTGAGAGATTTGACTTGACAGTTTCACGATTAATTACTATTTCATTTGGTTTTAAAAAATATTGAATATTGAATAAAAATCAAATAATTAGTATTTGAAACAAAATTAGATGATTGTGTTTGGAAAAGAGAAAGAGCAGTTTGGAAAAGAAAGAAATAGAGAGGACGAAAAAGATATTAAGACTCATAAAGGAAACTCAAGTAAAATATATTTTAGTAAAAGAAAAAAATGATTGATATAGATATATAGAAGAGAAATAAATAGTGACAAGGTTATAAAAAATTGTCCGAAAAGTGAAATCAATGGATGACAGATTTATAATCAAATTACTATATTTACTTTAGTGTAAACATTAGTAGTTTAATTAAAAAAAAAAATAGAAAATGTTACCGTCAACTTTTCGTACGAAAAGAAAATACTTTAAAAAGCAACGATCTAAAACACTCGCTACTTTCAAAGTAACACTTTCTCCGTACTAGTAATTAAATTTATGGGTTAATTGTTATAAAAATTTACAAAGCAATAGTTTTAGAAAGTGGAGAGGAGGAAAAATAAATGAACATTCATACACATCCATGCATACCAAATATAAGTTATATTATTTCTTTTCTTACACTACTTAAACTCGTACTAACATATCCTAAGTACTACTCATTAAAATCTAATTATGAATATATTTTATATGTACAATAATTTTCTTATTTACTGGGTTTTAAGCATAGACATTTCCTATGACTACGTTAAATTACTTATTTGGAAAGTTTCTACGAAGTTATGGAGTTTACATGTGCCGACTTCGTTTCAGGTCAAAGTCAGTACTAAATTGACATAAAGGGGAGAACTAAAGAACTAAAGCTGCCTTAAGAACCTAACAACAAACTTCAAAGTATACGTAATTACTAAAAAATACACCGTAATTTGCTGTTGTACAGCGACTAGAGTTTTACTACCAAAAAAAAAAAGAAAAAAAAACCTATTCGTTATGACCGCCTATGCTATGAGATTAGGTAGGTACGGGTAATGAAGTCTAATATTAATTAATTTTATACATAATTTTTACAATTTAAGTAATTGACTAGAAAATGATAGAGATTTATGCGCTGCTCATATAAGAAACAATAGCGAAAAATATTACAACAATAGCAATTGAAAAAAGACACTGTGAAAAAATTTGTTATTTAATTAGAGTAAAATTTATGTGCCGCACACACACTTACACGCGCGTACAGCGGAATGTACAGCATGAGTGGTTGCCTGTGGTGTGCCGCGCGGGATGTATGACTTTTTTGGATACACGCCCTACGCGATGTAAGCGTCACGCTCGAAATGCAAATTAGACAGTGCTGCCAATTAAGCAAATCTGTTTCGACATTAAACTGTGCTTGTGTGCTAATACATATGCGACGTCACTCCATGTTCGTGTTCGTGTGTGTGTGTACACGTTAAAAAATCGTTGAATCGTTGTTTAGTGCGCTGTTTTATGTTTTATTGCTGTTTCATTTTTTGGCATTTAGCAAAATAGAAAATAAGTTAGACTGCTCAAATGGTTTATGGCTATACGCCGCTATACATATAGATATATATATATATATGTGTGTGTTTGTATGTGTGGGATGATGGCGTATTTATAATTCAGCAGCGTTGTTTACGGTAATAACAATTATAATGATGATTTAAAAAGGGGATTCACATAATTCACTTACACGCTTACACATACATACATATACATGTATATGCCTGTGTATGTGTGTAACGGTACAGACACATTAAGACCGAAAAAATGGAAAAAAGGATACATGAACTTCTGACTGTGCTGTCCATAGTAATAAAATCGCGTACTAGCATTAGTTACAAAGTCCATGCAATACATTATAAATTTTTCGGTTACTTAAGGTACGGTGTGGTGTATACCCTTACGTTCTGACACGTTCCATTACAGTAAACGCACACTTTCGTGTATTTAATAACTTTAATAGCATTTCAAAAAAGAAATACTACATTAAATAAATAAATGGTCGTAGTCCAATGAAACAGTAGCGGAGTTGTACTAGTTGAGTCTTATAGAACTATTAAATTATAATCAGTACTAGTTGAGTCTCATGAACCTATTAGATGTGATTCGTCTTCGTTTATGTGTAGTGTTAAGGCCCTAACATAGTTAAGTAAGATTTATTTAGTCTTCAATAAGAATCATTTCAAAGGGTTACTTACTCACTAATTTGGTCATTACAGACATGGGTCGACCTTTAATAGATTGTTCTATACTACAAATAAAACACAAAAAGTAGTATTAACCATGTTCAATGCCCAAATGTTGGTGATATTTGCTATAACTAGTTGGTTTTTAATATATATAGTTATTTTATATAAACTAATTATATTAACAGATGATTTTATGCAAATAAATATAATTGTGTTTATATTGTTACTATTGTATGTTAAGAGGTTTATAATTAAATACATTCAATATATAAAGAAACTACTCCAAAAATGCATAAAAGAAATATTAAGCACTCCGGTTTGACATAATGTCTTAAAAATTGTTTCTTTATATAAATATTAGTTACTTCAAATGCTCTGTCACAAACACATTTATAACATAAACTATGTTTAACACGCAGCTAATGTTTATTATAATGCTGTTACTTCATTATTTCAATAATGACTTGTAATAAACTAGTATTTACAAATGAGCAACTACTAGTTACTATGCAAACATATTGAGAAATTTCTAATATGACCATATGAAAATTGGTTTCATATATTAATATATGTATAAAATTACAAAACTAGTAATTGAACATATATATTTCAAATGAGCATTCAGGATATGGTGATAGTAGTTCCTTACCATAAACTAGTTTCTTAAGCTTTTTTGATGTCCATTAAAACTACGATGACAGTAATATTCTTAGCGAGTATATGAAGATAATTTTGTTTTTCAAAACAATGCAAAAATATTGACTAAAATTTTGCACAACTAGTTAAAAACAGCATTTCTTCAAAACAAATTTTTCTATTAAGTTCTGATCTATAAAAAACTCGTCACTATATAAATAAACTAGTTTTTTAAAATAACAACTAGTTGTAGTGTTAACACATCTTGGGTGATAGTGTACAAAACAGGTCAAAAACGTAACCCATATTTTCTCTTACACTGCAAATGTAATAATTCTAGAACGAGTTGTTATTAGTTGATGTTAGTAATAACTTCCAGTTTTCGTAAGAATAAAACCCACTAACCACAACGAGTACAATACACAATAAAAGTAAAAGTATTCTTTCTCTCTTTTTCGTTGCTTGACTTGTTTCCACGTTTCTGATTCCGCTACTGTTCAAAAGTTTCTTCAAATGTCAATTGCCAAACCACACACACATATATATACAAAAACCAACAGTAGCAATAATTACAAAAATTAGAGAAAATACAGGAAAAATTAGT